>NC_132790.1:48810113-49111136 GCF_048418805.1 Vulpes vulpes | reverse complement strand
TTTTCTGGGTTATTTACACTAATGTGGGAGCTGTCTAGGTTTATACGTGGGATGAGATGAATCTCGGATCCTCCTATTCCTCCATCTTTCCCAGAAATTCCACATATGGACATCTTGAAGTTCTTAGAGAAAATATTTTTCATAATATCTTGCCTATATGAAGACTTCAAGAGAAAAGTTAAAAATCCTGCAGAAGAGCTTTCTGTTAGCAAAGGGGTTGACTTAGTGGATTCTATATCCACCATAATTTCCATAGCATCAAGCTATTTGGTAATAGCTTATCTGAGATCTGAGTGTTTATATTTTAAAAAGTGGTATTAGGGCTGCTTTAGTGGCTCAGTTAGTTGAGTGGCATACTCTTGGTTTCAACTCAGGTCATAATCTCAGGGTCTTGACATCAATCCCCATGTCAGGCTCCACAGTCAGCGGGAAGTCTCCTTGAGATTCTCTGCTTCTCCTTCTGCCCCTTCCCCGACTTGCTCATTCACTCTCTCTTTCTAAAAATAAATAAATATTTTTTTTAAAATTAAATAAGTCAAAATCACAGAGCAGGTTTTCCTGAGGGAAGCAAGAATCCCACAGTTTAAGGTGTTGGATCCACTGGGCACCAATGCCGATGAACTTTTGGCATTTTTAATCAGAATTGTTTTTCTTGATTTTCTAGTTCAAGTTACAGAGGTTGTTAATTTTTTGCCTTTAACCCTTTTTATTCCCAGTAAATCCTGATATTTTTGTGTGCCGTTTCATTATGCAGAAATAGCCTGTGAGAAAAACAAATTATAGGCTATCCATGTTTCAAAGATCCATCAAAAGTATGCAAAAATCACACTACCCTTTGGTACATATCTGCTTAAGACTACTTACTGCCCTGTCTCTGTTCTCTTATGTAGCCTAAATGCTTCTAAAACTTAATTTGCATTTCAATCACCTGGGGATCTTGTTAAATGCAGATTCTAATTCAGTAAACCTGCAGCAATTCCTGATGAGCTAAATATGTACATTAAATGAAAGCTACCAGTTGATGCAGATGCTGATGGCCCATGGACCACACTGGAGTAGCAAGGCTCCTAGGAAACAATACTTTCCACTGGCACCAAGTTGATATCATGCTGCATGATTTCCCCACCCCACCCCCTTTTTTTTTTTTTTTTAAGAATGTAGGGACAACCACCTTCTGAATATTTCTTTCAGTACATACAACCAAAGTGACAGGGATTGAGGAGAGAAATATTTAAAGCAAAAAGAACAATACATGAGAGGAGGGGGAAAAGCAAACCTCAATAAAATGCCATTCAAGGAAATTCCTGACTGCAAAATATCCTTTTACCTCCGGATTATTAGTCAATAAAGAATAAAAACTACACCGTTTTTTCCCCCACTGTTGAGAGGGTCAGCCCAAGGCACACCTGGCAAGAAAAAGGACTCCAGAACAAAATGAAAAAATAAGTAATTAGACACACTGGGCTCTGAAACTCAGGGCCAAGGGTCCCTAGTAAAGTGCCTCCTGAGACCTCTGTTGCATAGCAGTATAATATTGTCAATTCATGTTCATGATGCTCACACCAGTTACTGATAAAAGAGATTCTATCAGTAGACTCTGCTTTAGATAACACTAATGCAAGTAATCCATTTCAGAAATGTTTTTAAAATTGCTTTTTGAAAGTTAGCCTCATTTACCTATGAAACTTTGGTACATGGACACCTTGTTTCCTAATTATGAATACACTAATATGAAACCTGCATATCTAGATGATAATGACAAAACATGGCAAAATATCTTCTTAGACTGGAAATGTAACTCTTCAGTCTAATCATTCCCCTTACTACATGAGCATTTGGCATATTCTTTAAAATCAGGCCAAATCAGAACACCTGGATTGCTCCGTGGTTGAGCATCTGCCTTTGGCTCAGGGGGTGATACTTGGATCCTAGGATCAGAGTCCCACATTGGGCTCCCTGTAGGGAGCCTGCTTCTCCCTCAGCCTATGTCTCTGCCTCTCTCTCTATGTCTCTCATGAATAAATAAATAAAATATTTTTAAAAATAAATAAATAAATAAAACCAGCCCAAATCACAATGGGAGTACAATCTCAACTGGTAGTATCTATGATTTTCTTATATTTTAATTATCAACTTTTTTTGATGCACAAGTTTCCTTTTGCCACAAGAAATCTCCATTGTTAATGATTACTGATTAACATTCTTTGAATGCCAAGATTCAGGATTTATACCTACTCAGAACATTTATCAAATCATCTAAAAGTGGCCAGACATTCTTTGGCTACTATATTAATTAAATAAATGTATTTTTTTGTTAAGGTTACTGTACAATTGGAGCACCTACATGGCTGAGTCAGTTAAGTGTCTGGCTCAGATCATGACCTCAGGGTCGTGGGATGGAGCCCCACACCATGTTCTACAATCAATGGTGAGTCTACTTCTCTCTCTCCCTCTGCCCCTCTTCCCACTCATACTCACCCAAGTGCTCTCTCTCTCTCTAATAAATAAATCTTAAAAAAAAAAAAAAGGTTACTGTACAATTAAATGGCCTAAGAAAAACCCTGATACTTTATTTTCTGACTCCATTACTGGAAGTAGAAAGATACACAGAGCAAAGAAAGTTGCTCATATAATTTTATTTATTCAAAATTATTTAGACCCACTGTGTGCCAAACATACTGCTTTATGCTAAAGATTGTTTTCTATTCCAATGGAGTTTACAGTGAGGAAAACAGAAATACAAGCAATTGTAATGCACTGTGTAAATACCACAACAGACAACTACTCCACAGAGAGGAAAGAGAGGAAAGAAGATCAAGAATTCCTGAGAGAGGCAATCAGAAGGCCCCAGAAGTCCTGAACTTTGGATGGCCACTCTGTATTCCTTTTTTTTTTTTTTAATTTTTATTTATTTATGATAGTCACACACAGTGAGAGAGAGAGAGGCAGAGACACAGGCAGAGGGAGAAGCAGGCTCCATGCACCGGGAGCCTGACGTGGGATTTGATCCCGGGTCTCCAGGATCGCGCCCTGGGCCAAAGGCAGGCGCTAAACTGCTGCGCCACCCAGGGATCCCATGTATTCCTCAACATCACTATCTCTCTCCTAAGTCACCCTTTCCCTCTCAGGTTAAGTACTTCTACTTGCCAAATCCATGGGTAAACCTCAAACCTCTCAAATTTTTTTCATGAATATCGACTTCTCTGCCCAGTCCCCATTCAGTACCAGTTGTTCCACCCACAACCCTAATGCAGATGTCAGTGCAGGTTCAGTCTTTTCAACCACCAATTGTATAGTTAAGCAACTTTAATCCTAATAGGTCTGTTGAGAGAGGTATCAATGCATGCTATGTCTTTCTTCTTAAAAGGAAACACAATTTATCAGCATATATTAACTAGCACAATAAATGTTAATGAGTTTCCAGGTTTGTTACAAAAAACTGCTTACAAAACTATCAATTAGAAAAACAGAAAGAAAAACTTTTCAGAATAAAACAATAATTTCCTCATAGCCTTCCTTTCTTTCTTCTATGGCTCTTCCAACACAGAAGAGCAAACAGGAACTCATTCTCATTGATTCCTATGAGGAGCTGATGAATTATAACCAACATGGACTTAAATCATTCCATAAATCAACAAAACAGTTCTGTAGCATCCTCAACTTTCAGCGCCCAGGATCACCTCACCTCCCATTGGAATGATGATTTTGAGCAAGGTCACATGAATGCCAAATAAAGGAGCCGAAACATAAAATCCTAAACAAAAGGATTACAGAGTTCACCCAGCTGAATTCAGCAGTTAAAACAAAGTAATTCTAATCATCTCCATAACACAGATGGCTGCAGCTCAAGCATCCACTGAATGAGCTGAAAAATATAGGGCTTCCCTGGTGAGGTTCTATGACTTTTTTGATAGAGTTCCATGAAAATTATAGATATAGAACTACAGCTCTCCAAATGATTTCGCTTTCTTTTGCAAATAAACTCCATTTTCCTTAAGATTAAAAAAGGTTTTGGTCCTTTTCCATTTGTATTATACAGTGGTTCTAAACAAGATAGTAGAGCTGCCACTATTAGCTTACATTCATTAAAAATAAAGAAAAAAGATATCTTTTATCCCAAACAATTATGTGGCACACAACTGAATTGGGGTTTTATTACTGTTACTGAATAGTAATGATCATTTAATGAGTACTTGCTATGTGACAAACACCGACTTAATTACTTTAACTCCACCATTCTCTTAATCATCTTAACCTATCAGCATCATCAGTGTCTCCACATTCAACAGAGACAACCAGGATCCAAACTTAGATGGGTTGTATTTCCTTGCCTTAACCTTGTCCAATTTCCTTGCCTGTTAGGCTTGGGGGATACTTTCTCAAGTGGGCAGAAGCAGAAAGCTTGCTCAAATACTCAATGATCTCCTCTTTCCTCCAGAGTATATCACTTTGATCTATAAGAATCTTTTCTCTTTACACCTTAACTCAACTTACAGTTAACTGTATATTCTGTTAAATGGTTAATAATTAATCTTTTAGTCAAGAACTTGAACAAATTGTTTAGAAAACTTGAAGACGGTAAGTCTCTCAGTTGTCAGCACTCTGGGTTGTTAGTGTAGGACCTTGGACACAGTGGTCTGATGAGGGAGCAGAAGGCAAGCTGAGGACAAAGCACAAGCTGACACCTTGCAACCCACCCTCCCCAACTTTCAAGTGGGATATGTGTGACATTTCTCAGGCACTCCTGGTGGCCCTAAATAAAGCTAAGGTAAGGAAAAAATAAAAGGTTAACTTAGAGAGATTACAGTCCAGCGAGGCATGAGTCTCCCTCAGTTTACAAATGTCCTAGTGATTTACAAGAAAAAAAGCATCTTATCAATAACCTAACTTCCAGAAGGAAACTCCCAACTGTCTTAATGTTAATGCTTTATTAGAAGGAAAAACAACGAAAAAAAAAAAAAGAAGAAGGAAAAACGTTAACTTGATAATGGCAAGGCCTTCAATATCTTGTAAGTTCTCTCTAGCACTCAAGAATTCTTTTGAAAACCTCCCTTTTTCTTACCCTACACTCCCAAGTATAATCAGTCACACCTCACAACCCCGGTACAGCAGCTCTTTCTGCCCACAGGTCCTGTTCCTGTGCTTTAATAAAATCACCATTTTGAATTTGCACCAAAGACATCTCAAGAATTCTTTCTTGGCCATCATCTCCGGCCCTTACACCATCAGACCTCAGCTATATTCCAAAACTGTATGAGTCAGTTTCCTTGACCTAGGGCCTCTCAGATGTGACTGAAGAAACCAGTTCTGTTGCCTGCCTTCACAATCCTCTTCAGGACCCCAAAGTGATCTATGCACCTCCTCAATCATAGCTCCTACTACCTCTCTAATGCATCAGTTAATACCCTAGACAATAGTATCCCTTATTTTCCTGATTTATGCTTACTCAACTTGCCTTAACTTCTCATTTTTACCTCAGTTGACTTCATAACACAACATGCAGCTTGCAGTCAAATCTCTGGTGCCTCCTGCTCATTTATGTATTATGGTTCTGCTTACACTTTATAATGCAGGACTCAATGATATACTATCACACTATTTTGAAAAATGAGACCAGCATAAAATAGTTTAAAGAGAATTACATAAATCTATAATATCCACTGTAATATATAATAAAAAAGCAGTACGTATGTATTTACAAACACTGTCAAAAAAGTTTTTTAAGTAGCAAAATCCTGGGCATATTGAAAGATTGCATTTCACCAAGTGGTCCCTCTGAATAGCACTCAGGGTAAAGGAAGTAATGTACAAGAAGAGGTCACACTTTTACCATATTTCTATTATTTCTATTTGGATACTACATTGTTATGTTTAAGAACGGATATAGGCAAGATTTCATCTACAAATAAAAATAAGAAACAGCCAATTAAGCACTCATGCACATCAGGCTGACAAAAATATAACACTCTCTACCTAGCTAATTATTATTTATTTAAAACCCAGGGTATTATCCTATTGTATGCATACTCTTAGTGGTTGTTATCTGCAAAATTATCTGAATGAAAAAGTTATTTAATATTCCATCAAGGCCTAAAAATGTTCATACTGAATCCCAAAGACAACAAGGAGAGATAAAAACAAAAACACTACAGAAATTTGAAGTTTCTGGCTTCTACGGGTACAGCAAACATTAAACACATCCTGGACCCTAGTCCAATTAGCATAAAATCTAGTAAAAGCCTAGTTACCACAGTTCCTATTAACCGATACATCATGTTAACCTTTCAACAAAAAATTATGAAACATACTAAAAGATACGAAGAAACCCAGTCTAAAGAGATAAAGCAAGAATCAGATCCAGACTCAGATGTGGCACAAATTTTGCAATTATCAGGAAAGAGACTTAAAATAACTATGATTAATGTGTTAAGAGCACTAATGGAAAAAGCCGACATCATTCAAGAACAAAGAGGTAGTTCTTGATGAAACATGAAAGAGAAAATCAAAAGGAAATGCCCCAAATCCAAAACACTGTAGCAGATATGAAAAAGAATTCATTTTGGAATGTGTGGTTGAGCATCTGCCTTTGGCTCATGACCTGATCCTGGAGTTCTGAGATCCAGTCCCACATCGGGCTACCTACATGGAGCCTGCTTCTCCCTCTGCCTGTATCTCTTCCTCTCTCTTTCTGTGTCTCTCATGAATAAATAAATAAAATCTTTTAAAAAAATGAAAAGAAAAAGAAAAAGAATGCGTTTCATGGACTCAGACTCATCAGTAGCCTAGACATGATCACAGAAAGAATGAGTGAAACTGAAGATATGTCAATAGAAATTTCCCAATTGGAAATGAAAAGGAAAAAAATTTTAAAAACAGAATATAAACTGTAGAATAATCATAAAAAGTGACAGTAACAAGTATACTGCAGTCCAGAAAGATCTTAAGAAAGAAAGAAGCCAATGAAATATGTGATGTAATAATGGCTAATCAGTTTTTTTTAATAAGTTTATTTTTTATTTGTGTTCAATTTGCCAACATACAGAATAACACCCAGTGCTCATCCCATCAAGTGCCCACCTCAGTGCCTGTCACCCAGTCACCCCAAACCCCTGCCCACCTCGATTTCTACCACCCCTAGTTTGTTTCCAGAGCTAGGAGTCTCTCATACTCTGTCTCCCTTTCTGATATTTCCCACTCACTTTTTCTCCTTTCCCCTCTATTCCCTTTCACTATTTTTTTATATTCCCCAAATGAATGAAACCATGTAACATTTGTCCTTCTCTGATTGACTTATTTCACTCAGCATAATACCCTCCAGTTCCATCCACATCGAAGCAAATGGTGGGTATTTGTCGTTTCTAATGGCTGAGGAATATTCCATTGTATACATAGACCACATCTTCTTTATCCATTCATCTTTCGATGGACACCGAGGCTCCTTCCACAGTTTGGCTATTGTGGCCATTGCTGCTAGAAACATCGGGGTGCAGGTGTCCTGGCGTTTCATTGCATCTGAATCTTTGGGGTAAATCCCTAGCAGTGCAATTGCTGGGTCATAGGGCAGATCGATTTTTAACTCTTTGAGGAACCTCCACACAGTTTTCCAGAGTGGCTGCACCAGTTCACATTCCCACCAACAGCGCAAGAGGGTTCCCCTTTCTCCGCATCCTCTCCAACATTTGTTGTTTCCTGCTTTGCTAATTTTCCCCATTCTCACTGGTGTGAGGTGGTATCTCATTGTGGTTTGGATTTGTATTTCCTTGATGGCAAGTGATGCAGAGCATTTTCTCATGTGCTTGTTGGCCATGTCTATGTCTTCCTCTGTGAAATTTCTGTTCAGGCCTTTTGCCCATTTCATGATTGGATTGTTTGTTTCTTTGCTGTTGAGTTTAATAAGTTCTTTATAGAACTTGGAAACTAGCCCTTTATCTGATACGTCATTTGCAAATATCTTCTCCCATTCTGTAGGTTGTCTTTTAGTTTTGTTGACGGTTTCTTTTGCTGTGCAGAAGCTTCCTATCTTGATGAAATTCAATAGTTCATTTTTGCTTTTGCTTCACTTGCCTTCATGGATACATGCAAGAAGTTACCGTGGCCAAGTTCAAAAAGGGTGTTGCCTGTGTTTTCCTCTAGGATTTTGATGGACTCTTGTCTCACATTTAGATCTTTCATCCATTTTGAGTTTATCTTTGTGTATGGTGAAAGAGAGTGGTCTAGTTTCATTCTTCTGCACGTGGATGTCCAATTTTCCCAGAACCATTTATTGAAGAGATTGTCTTTTTTCCAGTGGATAGTCTTTCCTCCTTTGTCGAATATTAGTTGACCATAAAGTTGAGGGTCCACTTCTGGATTCTCTATTCTGTTCCATTGGTCTATGTGTCTGTTTTTGTGCCAGTACGACACTGTCTTGATGACCACAGCTTTGTAGTACAACCTGAAATCTGGCATTGTGATGCCCCCAGATATGGTTTTCTTTTTTAAAATTCTCCTGGCTATTCGGGGTGTTTTCTGATTCCACACAAATCTTAAAATAATTTGTTCTAACTCTCTGAAGAAAGTCCATGGTATTTTGATAGGGATTGCATTAAACGTGTAAATTGCCCTGGGTAACATTGACATTTTCACAATATTAATCCTTCCAATCCATGAGCATGGAATGTTTTTCCATCTCTTTGTGTCTCCTCAATATCTTTCAGAAATGTTCTGTAGTTTTTAGGGTATAGATCTTTTATCTCTTTGGTTAGGTTTATTCCTAGGTATCATATGCTTTTGGGTGCAATTGTAAATGGGATTGACTCCTTAATTTCTCTTTCTTCAGTTTCATTGTTAGTGTATAGAAATGCCACTGACTTCTGGACATTATTTTGTATCCTGCCACACTGCCATATTGCTGTATGAGTTCTAGCAATCTTGGGGTGGAGTCTTTTGGATTTTCTATGTAGGGTATCATGTCATCTGCGAAGAGGGAGAGTTTGGCTTCTTCTTTGCCAATTTGAATGCCTTTGATTTCTTTTTGTTGTCTGATTGCTGAGGCGAGGACTTCCAGTACTATGTTGAATAGCACTGCTGAGAGTGGACATCCCTTTCTTGTTCCTGATCCTAGGGGAAAGGCTACCAGTGTTTCCCCATTGAGAATGATACTTGCTGTGGGCTTTTCGTAGATGGCTTTTAAGATGCTGAGGAATGTTCCCTCTACCCCTACACTCTGAAGAGTTTTGATCAGGAATGGATGCTGTATTTTGTCAAATGCTTTCTCTGCATCTATTGAGAGGATCATATGGTTCTTGTTTTTTCTCTTGCTGACATGATCAAACACATTGATTGTTTTACGAGTGTTGAACCAGCCTTGCATCCCGGGGATAAATCCCACTTGGTCACGATGAATAATCTTCCTAATGTACTGTTGGATCCTATTGGCTAGTATCTTGTTGAGAATTTTTTGCATCTGTGTTCATCAGGATATTGGTCTATCCTTCTCTTTTTTGGTGGGGGCTTTGTCTGGTTTTAATGGAGAGATATTCCATGTTCATAGATAAGAAGACTCAATACTGTCAAGATGTTCCTAACTTAATCTATACTTTCAATGCAATACTAATCAAAATCTCAGCAAGTTATTTTATGGATACTAAAAAACTGATTCTAAGATTTATATGGAAAAGCAACAGACCCACAATAACCAACAGAATATTGAAAGAGAACAACAAAGTCAGAAAAGTAATACTACTCAACTTCAAGACAGTATAAAGATGAAATCATTAAAACTGTTGTATTTGCAAAAGACCAACAGGTCAATGAAACAATTAAAAGCTCAGAACAGACCTACTCAAATAACTCAAATAATATTGACAAAGGAGATATAGTAATTCAATGGAGAAACTGTTCCTTTTAAACAAATGATGCTCAAACAACCAGGTAATTCAAATGCAAATGAATTTGCATTTGAAAAAAAAAGAATCTACACATAGATCTTTGCAAAAATTAACTCAAAATGTACTACAGACCTAAAATGGCAAATGTAAAACTATAAAACTCCTAGAATATAATGTAGGAGAAAATGCAGATGACCTTGGCTCTGGCAATGATGCTTTAGATCCAACACCTACAGCACAGTCCATGAAAAAACAAAGATATGTTGAACTTCATTAAAATTAAAAACTCTGCTCTGAAAGTCACTATTAGGAGTGTGAAAAGATAACACACAGACTGGGAGAAAGGATGTCTATTTAAAATATGCAAAGACTTCTTAAAACTCACAAGAGAAAACAACTCAGTTAAAAAATGGGCCAAAGACCTTACTGATAGTTCACCAAATATATAGACTGCAAATAAACACCTAATGTATAGATGGAAAATAAACACATTAGAAAACTATAAATTAAAGCAATGAGACACCACTACACACCTATTAGAATGGTCAAAATCCAAAACGTTGTGAAATAACAGGAATACTCATTCATTACTGGTGTGAATGCAAAATGCTATAGCCACTTTGAGAGGCAGTTTTGCAGTTTCTTACCTAACTGAACATTTTCTTATCATG
The DNA here is from genome assembly GCF_048418805.1 of Vulpes vulpes. Lineage (NCBI taxonomy): Eukaryota > Metazoa > Chordata > Mammalia > Carnivora > Canidae > Vulpes > Vulpes vulpes. Next base: position 49,100,596 of record NC_132790.1, on the reverse strand, counting down.
TCACATTCTTTGGTATTATCCCAAGGAGCTGAAAACGTATGTCAACACAAAAACCTGCACACATGTTTAGATCAACTTTATTCATAACTGCTAAAACTTAGGAGCAACCAAAATGTAGGTGAATGGATAAAAGCAAACCGCAGTACATTCAAAAAATGATTTATTATTCAGCAATGAAAAGAAATGAACTATTAAACCACTGAAAAAAAAAACATGAAAGAAGCTTAAATGCATAATTGCAAAGTGAAAGAAGCCAATGTGAAAAGGCTATATGTAACATTTTGGTAAAGGCACAACTACAGAGGCAGTAAACATATCAGTGGTTTCCAGGGGTGTAGGATAAAAGGAAAGAGGGGTCATTAGGTGATGCACCGGGTACATGACAGGGCTGTGAAACTATTCTGTCTAAAAATGTAATGATAGATAAATGACATTATGCACTTTTTATAACCCTTAGAACCAGTCAACATAAAGAGTAAGTTCTAATGTAAACAATGGACTTTAGGTAATAATTATAACAGTAGTGGTTCATTCACTCTAACAATTGTATCACACTAATATAAGACGTTAATTAGGGGAAATTGTTTATATCAAGGAAAGGGGAATGATATGGGAACTCTATTAGACGCTCAACTTTCTTTAATAGCTTTTTTAAAACTCTGAATAGAATCTGAATGATAAGTATATGGTGGCTGATTATAATATTCTATTTTTGCATATACTTGAAATTTTTACAGTAAAATTAGTAAAAATTTTTAATAAAATAAAATCCTAGTTAGAAGACCATTCAGATTTATATTTTTAATTGTTAAAAGCAGGGAGCTCCCCTCTACTTGCTAGGTGGGATGTCACTCAATGTTTAAGCAAGTCAATTATATCTTCAAAAATAAAATAAAAAATAGTTATAGCCAATACGTATTCAATGAATATTACATATCAGTATTAGGCTTTTCAAAACAAGTTGTCTCAAACAGTATAGTTAGAAAAAATTAACACAAAAACTCATTTTAAGTTTTCTGGGGTTTTTTTGTTTGTTTTGCAGTCAGATTCTTCAAGATCAACAATCTAGGTATGTTTTTATCTTTATAAATCTGAAATTTTCATCTTGGACTATTTTTTCCCATAAGAACAAAACTAGTTCTGTTGTTATTAAAAATTATTTTTCTTACGTAAACAATATTTTAAAATTAGAGAATGTGAGAAAAAAAACAAAAATATATTCCCACCATCAGAACAGTCACTGTATGAATTATCTCCCAATTTTTTTCCAACATTATTAACAATACACAGAAACAATTTAAACGTGGAGTCCCTAAAGCCAACCTAAATCCTCCATTCACGTTAGGTTTTAAGCAATATGATGTATTCAATTTTGTCAGATCACCTAGTTCCTAGGCACTCAGTGGAAGACTGAACTCAATTAAGAAGTGACTTGTATGGATTTCCCAGTTCATCCTACTACAGCGAAAGCAACCATGGTGTGACCTCTCGGGCATACCCCTGCACCAGCAGATATCCAATTTAGGAAAACCATGACGTACAGCCCATCATAACCACAGCATGGAGACCCCAAAAGAAAGAGATGAGGAACAATGATCCTGCTCCAAAGCAAACACGGTTCTAAGACAAAAAATGCTGTCTACAGGGCCAGGCCAACTGGGGCATAATGACTCTGCCAACAGCAGGAATCGCATCAACCAAATTCATTACAGGAGGCAAGGCTGGGAGTGACTTGACAGCCTGGAAGAGCACTGGGATACAGAAATAATAAACAGTTTTGTGGATACACCTCTCTGCTTCTCTTTCTCTTTTCAAGCACCTGTCTCTGTGAATATCAGAGACAGCTTCAGTTTCCTCCTTTGTCAGCTAACAGACTTCGGATGGACAGTACCCAAAAGGCAGGCAGAGCTGCCGGAGCCACCAGTATCCCTCTACTCCCAGCTTCACCATCTGTCATTCTAAGCGTATACATACACACACACACACACACACACACACACACACACACACAGACTGAATGAGGACAAAGGAGGACAGGAGAGAGGGAGGCTGACTTGTGAGTAAGGCTCCTGTGAACATATACCAGAACCCAAAAGCAAATGGCTGTTTGTGGAACAGATCTGACCTCCAGCCTGCTAAGGAGTGCTAAAGTTTTTCTGAATCCATCTGTTTGCTTGCCTAGACTATTTCTCCATGGAGACCGGTATGAAAAATCATCATGGCCAAAACTTGGCCAATGGCCAAGCTCAAAGTGAATACATCCTGCAGTCACATTCTTAACCTGCAATGAAATCCATACCTAACTTGAAACTATCACCGAATATTCTATTGTTTTCTGGTAATATTCAATATGGCCAGTATTTCACCAAAAAGAAAAGGACAATATCTAGTGGTAAAAAGAGAACTAGGTCAGGAAGCAAAAAATCTGAGTTCATTTAGCTGTGCCCTGACACTTTTAAAGATTTTTAAAATTTTATATAGCACCAGATACTTATCAGTTTTTCAATTGGTGCAAGTGTCTTTCAAATACTTTTCCAGTAATATCAGTTGTCTTTGGAAGATGTATAGTGCTTTCAGTCTATTAAGTAACCACTGTATTCAATAAGTGACTGTGACCACTTTCAAGCACTACTAATGACGGAGTTGACCAGGATCTGTTTTGAAGAGCTTCACAGGACCTATGGGATGTGCAGCTTGCCAACAACTCTTAGTGCAACCTCAAAATGTCTCTGTGGCTCTTCCTCAATGTGTCTGTCCACTTATGTCCCCAAAGAAAACTTAATCAGGCTTCACCACAACTTAACTCATTAAAATAGTGTATCGTTTCCTTTTTTTAGACTTTTTGTAAAAACATTGTGATTTTTCTTTTACATTTTTGACCATGACTTATAGTAAGAACTACATTTTACAATCCAACATTATTTGCTCTTCCATGTGTACTAATAAAACAGAAAAAAAGTTCATTAAGCAGTATTTTCCTTTGAAACACTGAATGAATTGTGCTATTTGTTTCTTCTCTTTTTTCCTAATACAAGTATAACTCATGAAATTCTCGATCTTAAGAACCCTTGCAAATCACCACCCACAGTATAATAATCATTGGAATATATAATACTCGACATCAGTGAACTTGAGTGGCAGGATAACATTCAAGGCAGTTCACAAGAAGAGTAAACACTAAATCCACATCAAGCTCAAATTATTTTTCCTTCTCTATATGTATGAAACAAAACCAAGAGTACTCCATGGTTTCTTTTTTTGAACCTGTCCTCTACATAATCCAGAATCATTCTCAGATGATAAATGTTTAATGATATTTGTTATTCAGAGATGTCTAAGCTGCTGAAATCCCTGAATAAATACTCAATTCAGTAGCTCTGCAGTCCTCAAGAGCTCATCCTGGGATGATACTCACTGTCTTTCTCTCTTTATTTAATATTTTAATTTTGCTTCTGTCAACACATTCCCCAAATAACCTTGAGATGGCTTTAAAAAAAAAAAGAAAGAAAAGGTCAGGGGAGGAGGACTTTCTTATCTTTCCTGAAATTTCTCACAAGACTTATTTTACAAAAAAAAATTTTTTTAAAAATGGAAATAACGTCCTTCTTTTTTGTTGCTCTATCTCCAAGAAAATAATACGTTTTGCTAAATTCCTATGTTTTTGGTACATTTTTATGATGAAAATCAAGTTACTTTCTAGTGACTCCATCTTCACATTCTAGCTTCTTCATCTTCCCCCTAACAAAACATGCTTTAACCCTAAAAGACATAGAACCATAAGAATACAGTTCTATTTCATGTAATAGACCTGAGAGTAAGTAGGGAAAAAAACTCTGATACTTCAGAAATCAACAATTATTAAGTCCACTAGCTGGAACACTTCTATTGGCTTATTTCTTGAGTAATGTACTCAATATCATCATCTTCATTAATAACTGAGACCATTTCTTTATCCCAGGAGCCACTAACTTTTGCCATTTACTTATTTGTAATTTACTTATTTGTAATTAAATTCTGGTGTTGTAATTATCTAAGCTTGCAAACATCCTTTGCAACAAACCACAAACAGGTCTTAACTAAAATACACATGCTGGTATGTGCCGCATTGTTGATCATGGCCCATACTCAACATATAATGATGCTACACCACCCACAGACCCAGCATAATTCAAAAGAAACCACAGTAAATTAAAACACAGGATAGCTACAGAAACCTAGGAAGCCTACATCTAGTAGACATACTCTGTTAATAGGTTAGCCTTTAAAGCCATTCACAGTACTCATTTCCCAGTTCCCTTCTCATTTCTTGTTAACTGATTCATTTAATAAAAGACATCAAGTTGTCACCCCTGTCACAGGGGAATTCATGTCTGCATCAACAGCTCTGCCCACGCTGTCCTGCACCACTAGATTCTCTTCCCATATTCATCCAGTCTGTGGACATCATCCTCCAAAACATGCCACCTGCACTTCCTCTAGTGACCTTTCTCCCATTTAAAACCATCCACTTTAGTTCTTTTCACATATTTGTATTCCATTTAGTTTTGTAAGCTTTTTGAGAACACGAATCACTGCTTCCTGACACTAGTACGGAGGTTGTATTTTTCCTAGTAGATGTTAAGTAAATCCTACTGACATTTAGCTTTTGTTGTGTTGGTATTTTGCTGTCCCTTTCAATTATGGCTTTAATTTAAAAAAGAGAAGAAACCTTTAAAAATGGCCAGTAGTGGGCAGCCCGGGTGGCTCAGCAGCTTAGCACCACTTTCAGCCCAGGGCCTGATCCTGCAGGATCAAGTCCCACGTCGGGCTCCCTGCATGGAGCCTCTTCTCCCTTTGCCTGTGTCTCTGCCTCTCTGTCTCTCATGAATAAATAAATAAAATCTTAAAAAAAAAAACAAAAAGAAATACAATCTTAAAAAAAAGGCCAGTAGTAGTGAAAATGGAAAAAGGGGTTAACTAATAAATCAGAATAAACGTATACCTAGAGCCATAGGAAATACACTGCTCATTCTTGTTACCATCTTCAGATAAACATGTTCCAAAACAGCAAGCTATGTAGAACAGGAAATGGAATGGTGAGACAGAATACCCTCAAAGGCATATTATTACTTGCACATGTTTTCAGTCTTATCTCAGTCCTATACATTTAAGGACAGAAAGAGAAAAGTTAGTTCTCCTATTCTCCAATTGGAGACAAGAGTAAACAAGATTGCACAAGGGTATAATTAATTTGGGATCCAAAGTCAAAAGCTTTTGGCCTCTGCTATATATAGTTCAAACTGACCAGGAAAAATAATCTGAGAAGCCTAGCAAGGTATCTTCTCTTCTTTGACAGATGTTTACTACCTCTTTTTCAGGCCCAAGAACCATCTCCAGACGTCTCAGAGGGGTGGCTGTTCCATCTACTAACCAAAATTCCTTTCACCCTGGTAGTGGAAGAAAAATAAAGGATAACCTCTACTTTGGAAGTAGAGGTTAGTGGAAATGTGTGCTTCAAATGGCAGTAGATTATGCCAAATATCACACACATGCAAAAACACATAATAATTTTTAAGTTTTATGTATAAGTGGACATAGAATCCAATTCACTGTTCATCATTTGAGATGTTTTTATAAAGCTTAGCACATTTAAGAATACAAAATGTCATTGATGAAAACCTTTCACACTATAGCATTTAAGAACTGACTTTACAGGTTTAATCTTAAGCAAATCATTTCACTTGCTAGATCATTTAAAAGCTCTGCTAAAAAGATTCTGCCTATTAACATAAAAATGAGACTTCAGAAATGTTTGTATTACTCTGCCCATTAGGGTCACCTATGATTTCAATAACAGAAAACACAGAACACTGATACCATATTACAAAACCCGATCTATTCAGAGGAGCCAGACAGAGCCCATTAGCCAAATTTCTTGTCATAAATTATCCTTTCTTCATTAAAAAAAATAGATAAGATACCTGTGACATGACAATTTTGTTAGAAAGGATGACTAATAAATAAAATTCAAGCCATGTTAAAAATACAAACTCATGGGTTACCAAAATAAACAAAATGCAACAAATTTGCTCACATTTAAGTTTGGCATGGAAAGGCAATGAATACAGCAGACCACTTAGAGTAATACTTCCAAAGGAACATATTTTTGCAGATTCCCTAAAGTATAGCCAATAAACAGCTGACATTTTATTATACCAAATTCCTCTCAACTACATGCTTTACAATTTTCATGTATTTTTCAGCAGAAATTAAAGAGAAATCATATTATCATTTTTTTTTGGACCTTTCACTTTAGAATGTTCCTACCTTGATCTAATAAATGGATTTCATTACCATAAAATAAGGGTGGCAAAGATGGTGATCCCCAATTTAAAGTAGAGAAAACAGCCTCAAAGTAAGCTAAGGGCTCACTCAATGGTCAGGATCCATGCTCCAGGTTGGTTTAACTGATGCCCAGTCTCACCAGATAGTAATTCTCATTTCATGATCTCTGAGTTTCAAGCTTTCTCCTTTTAAGGCTCATTTACCTGCCACAATCAATATTTGTTACCTCAAAGACTGCAAGATCCTATTTTCGTAAGATCCTATTTTCACAGGACATTCACTTTCATCTAATAGTTTACAAAACATTACAAGAGAAATCAAGCTCACCATAGGTTCTGTGCTAAAACCCTTACCAGAAACATGTTCTCAACATCCTTAAAACTTAAAACTGTTGTCCAGGAGAACCCTTATAGTTATTAATACTAGTTATATTTTAACAAAATGGCAGGTATAATTAATTTGTCCATGAAAACAGTGTGTTTATCACAAGCAAACAAAACAGCCCAAACCTGGTTATGTATATTTTATGACAGCCTCAATATGCTATTTTTAAAAGAATGAAAAGAGAAATGTGTTCAAAGATAACTGGATAAAAGAGAGAGCAAATTAAATAGCCAGAAACTGGAAAATGGGAAAGCAAGTCGGAAAAAGATATGAAGGCTATAAATTAAGAAAACCACTCTCAAATTATTTACAGAGAATTGTTATAATGGGTTTGAAGGAAGTATAATTGAAAGAGTGGACTACAAAGAACATATTTATCTGAGTTTGTACCTCACCAACTCTCAGTAACTGGCTGGAATTTGAGAGCATATGGCCTCACACCATACTCTCCCTGCCCCCCAACACCCCAGGCTGGAAAATAGTGATTACCTCTGGAATCACCGCTGTCAAAGCTCTGCTAGAGGGGCAACGAGTTGGACCCCTCTCCCACATCTCCCTCTAAGTTCTCATTACTCCACTACAGGATTGGGGCTGGCTGGGGCGGGGGGGGGGGGGGGGGGGGGGAGGGCGGTGTCTCTAATATCACCACCCTAGTGCATTTACACACAGTATTTCTTTTTGGTAGATTTTCCACAGGCACGTTTTTTTCCTCATATAATGACAAAAGCACGTATACAATTCTGTCTCTTGCTTTTCTGTAATTCAGATTTCTATCATAAGACTTATGTTTAATTGACTAGATAAGTAGTCACTGTTAAAATCTACAAAACTAGTTATTTCTAATTATTTTCTATTATAAGTAAATTTTAATTATTTACATAGGTCAGGACCTATTTCCAAACTGAACGCAGTACCACAACAAACTCATAGAGGTGCTGTTGGTTATTAAACATTGAAATGCCTGCCATCGCTGTCAGGGGAAATGGGTTACAATGTGTTACTCAACTAATGAGGATTTACCCCTGACCTGCAGGGAGGTTTGTGTTGCTGAACAAACTCCACATGGTTATAGAAGGAATGAAAGGGCACAGATGCTGGATAGGAAACCATATTACCTGCTATGGAAAAAGTACCATGATTGGGATTGCTGTATCAGTGGGTATGAACCCTTTAAGGTCCTCGACTTATCACCAATTTGCAATTCTATCAGCAGCATAATGAAAGTAAGAGTCTTAGTACACCCTAATTAGCAAGAGGCGTTAAAAAAAATCTTTTAGGTAAGTTAATAGATAAAAATAGATACCTTACTCTATATTCATTTACATTTCTCTGACTCCTGGTAGAGGTTAACAGCTGTATTTACCCTTGGCTATTCAACTGTCCTATGTCTAGTGTTCACTTATCTAATGACGTCCTGTCTTCTTCTCCCATTTACCTTACAAATACTAGCCCCTAGGTTATGAATATTCATCACCAACATATATCCATTGAGAAAAGGTTCTCACTGCACAATATGAACACCTACATTCAAGAGGAAGGATGAAGTGAAGGAACTGTGGAAGATGAAGAAAGAGTTGGAAAATTGATGCAAAGAATGGTAAGAAAATCTATATGGCTGCACAAACGCCCAGGGAGAAGCTTCAAGAAGCAAGGGTAACAGTCCAGTAAAAAGATGACCAAACTATCTGAAATTTTAGAGTATCTCAGGGTTAAATTTTCACAAAGTCAACACACCATGTATTTAACAGTTACCTGTCTATAAATGTGTGCCTGACAAGAGTACTAAACATAAAGAGAGAGACACGGACCACAGTTCAGGGGAACCGGGGATACGAGTCTGTGCTCATGTATAATTCAAGGGGGCTGGTGCAAGGGAGGTAACAGAACAACTGGTCAGAAAGAGCCCCCCCAAAATCCGAAGGGGCTAGTTTCTCCTCTCAGACTAACTAAGTAAGCAATTCCCTTAAAAAATATTGGTTGGCTCAAAGTTTAAGCACCTGCCTTTGGCTCAGGGCATGATCCCGGGGTCCTGGGATCCAGTCCCACACTGGGCTCCCTGCATGGAGCCTGCTTCTCCCTCTGCCTGTGTCTCTCTTCTCTCTCTGTGTGTGTTTCATGAATAAAATCTTTTTAAAAAATTAAAAATACAATGTTTATAAAATATGAAGAGATTGTAATGCCAAAGGACTAATAATTGGGACCTGAAAAAAAAAAACATGGAAGAACTAATAAACTGTCCTCGCTAAGAAAAGAAGCAATCTAAAATGCACAAGCCTGAAGATGTTTCAAAAATAGTTGTTTCGACTTCCCATTAAATTCCAGCAGATGCAGCAGCTGCCAAAGTATGTTGAGATTCACCAAACTTCATGTCACACCATATATGCTATAGGCTTCATTTCAGAATAACTGATGAATGTAGATTTTAGGCAGGGAAATTTCTTTAAAAGATGAGTCTTGTTAGATCACATAGTTGGTACATGATCCAATTTCCTTTTGGTGAACTGTAGTAAAGTGCAGATGTTTCTTTACTAAAAATGGAACCCACTCTGGCTTTACTTACATTTCACATGTAGACTACCTTAAATTACTTACACATAAGTATCACCTTCAATCAGAGCATTTTTAGTCATAAATATGGTAACAGGAAAAAAATAATTCAAGAAAAATATTTGAAAGACTGGTATACATTTACATATATTATGTAATACATATGTATTATGTATTATGTATAATATATGTATTATGTATTATGATTAGTATAGTATATGTATTATGTATACGTATATGTATTATGTATATGTATAGTATACATATGTATTATGTATATGTATTATGATAGTGTTTATATTTAGTATATGTATTATGTATTATGTATATGTATATGTATTATGTATTATGTATATGTATTGTGTATATGTATTATGATTAGTATAGTAGATGTATTATGTATTATAATAGCATATGTATTATGTATTATGATTAGTAGTATATGTATATGTATTATGTATTATGTATTAGTATATGTATTATATGTATTATGTATATGTATTATGTATATAGTATATGTATATGTATATGTATATGTATGTATATGTATTATGTATATGTATTATGATTGTGTTTATATTTTTAAGTGTATTCATGTAGACATGAAAGGTCAAATAAAAATAAAATCAAGTTCATCATCATGAAAGGCATAGAGAATGTTTCCAATTTTTAGTATTTTTAATATTGAGTTCCTTCAAAATACACTGTGATCTTAATAGCAACCATTTGCTGATTTGTACGCACCAGATAAAATGTTATGTACAGCTTACAAGGAGTGTGAAACCCTCATGAAAAGTAGGTATTATTATTATTATTATTATTATTATTATTATTATCCCCACTGTAAAAATGAGGAAACCAGAGTTAAAGAAAGACAGTGACTAACTGGGGCCACTTAGAGAGAGGGAGAGAGAGAGAGAGTGTGTGTGTGTGTGTGTGTGTGCGTGTGTGTGTGTGTGCCTGAGGTGCAGTGGGCGATCATGAAATGTTTCCTGAATAGATCTGAATCAGTGAAGAACGGATATTCACACTCCCATATGAGATCCCTATGCTGTGTTGACTGCTATAATGGAGATATGCACAAGTTAACCTGGGTAACAGAGAAAGGTTACCTGAGAAAATAAAAGGTCCACATGGGGGACGCCTGGGTGGCTCAGTGGTTGAGCATCTGCCTTTGGCCCAGGGCGTGATCCTGGAGTCCCAGGATCAAGTTCCATGTTGGGCTCCCTGCATGGAGCCTGCTTCTCCCTCTGCCTGTGTCTCTGCCTCTCTATCTCTCATGAATAAATAAATAAAATCTTTTAAAAAAATAAATAAAAAATAAAAGGTTCACATGGTACGTATTAATAAGTCTTAGCACCAAGCAGTAACAACACACACACCACACGGTATCAGCAGCATGCCCTCAATAAATGCAAACTCAGAAGAGCTAGACCTCTGTTCTGTACTTCCAAGGCCTACTAACAGTATCTGACATATATCAAGTGCTATTGATATGCTGAGTGAATACGTAAGTCAATGTTCCATTCTTTCTTTCTTCTTCACATCTCTCCTGGCCCATCACACTGCGTACCTTGCATTCTCTCCTGATTTTCTCCTCTCCACTTATCTTGCTACTCTTTGCACATATGTAAAAAACTGCTTTTGCCTAGATTTACATTATGAGATTTTTAAATACTTATCCATGTATAAGAAAATTAAAAGAACACGAAAACATTTCCTTCTTAAATATCCACCAAGTGATTCTATTTTCTCAAACAAATATAAAGGCCATATCTGAATTTGCTATGGGAAATTATAATTTTGCTTTAAATATCCATTTCACTTTCAAACTGCTATTATAAGGAATATAATTCAAATGTCTATAAACCTACTAAGTTTCTATTTATTAAGGTGAGTTCCAACACAGAGTTATCTTATGACTCAACAATTCCATGCCTAGGGATATATCCAGGAGAATGAAAACATATGTCCACAGAAGACAGGCACATGAATGTTTGTAGCTTATTCATAATAACAATAATAATAATATGGAAATACCAAAATGTCCTTCCACAAATAAATAGATAAACAAAAGGTGTGGTATATCCATACAATTGAATATTTGGCAATAAAAAGGAATAAAATGCCAATACATACTAAAACATGGATGAACCTTAGAAACATGCTAAGTGAAATAAGTCACTCACAAAAGGCCACAGATTGCGTCATTCTATTTACACAAAAAAGGTTCAGAAAGGGCAAATCTATAGAAACAGAAAGTGTATTAATAATAGCGGCCAGGAACTAAGGAAGAAAGAGAATGGAGTATGAGATTTCTTTTAAGACTAATTTTAGAATAGTTTCACTATTCTAAAGTTAGTGATTCCAAACACATAAAGGATTCATACCACTTAATAGCCGAAAACAAACTATCTGATTAAAAAATGGGCAAAGGGGATCCCTGGGTGGCGCAGCGGTTTGGCGCCTGCCTTTGGCCCAGGGCGCAATCCTGGAGACCCGGGATCGAGTCCCACGTCGGGCTCCCGGTGCATGGAGCCTGCTTCTCCCTCTGCCTGTGTCTCTGCCTCTCTCTCTATCTCTCTGTGACTATCATAAATAAATAAAAATTAAAAAAAATTAAAAAAAAATGGGCAAGGGACCTGAACAGACATTTTTCCAAAGAAGACATACAGATGGCCAACAGACACTGAAAAGGTGCTCAACATCTTATCATCAGGGAAATGCAAATCAAAACCACGATGAGGTATATCACCTCACATCTATTAAAATGGCTGTCATCAAAAAGACAAGAGATAAGTGTCAGCAAAGATATGGAGAAAATGGAACCCTTCTTCACTGTTGGTAGGAATATAAATTAGTTCAGCCACTATGGAAAACAGTATGGAGGTTCCTCAAAAAAATTAAAAATAGAACTACTCTATGATCCAGCAATCCCATCTCTGGATATATATCCAAAGAAAATAAAAATAGAATATTGAAGAGATATCTGTACTAGCATATCCATTCATAATAGCCAAGATATGGAAACAAGCTAAGCGTCCACCAAAAAATGAATGAATAAAAAAGATGTAGTGTATATATATATATATATATATATATATGTACACAATGGAATATTATTCAGCTATGAGAAAGAAGGAAATTTTGTCATTAGGACAACATGGATGGACTGTGAGGGCATTATGCTAAGAATAAGCCAGAGAGAGAGATAAATACTGTATGGTATCTCTTGTATGTAGAATCAAAATAAAAAGCAAAGCATAGAAAGAGAAGATTAGTAGCTTGTATGTAGAATCAAAATAAAAAGCAAAGCATAGAAAGAGAAGATTAGTAGCTTCCAGGGTCTGGGAGTAGGAAAAACAGGGAGAGGTTGGTAAGGATAACAAACTTCCAGCTATAAGATGAATTAGGCAAAAGGATCTCACTCAAAACAGTGACTACAGTCAATAATACTGTATCGTATGGTTGAACTTTGCTAAGAGAGTCGAACTCAAATGTTCTCACCAAAAAATGATAAATATGTGATAAGTATGTGAGGCGATGGATTGATGTGTTCATTAACTAGCTGGCTGGAATCCATTCACGATGTATACAGATATGAAATCACTATGATACATTTTTTAGTATCTCACAATTTCACTTGTCAAGTATATCCAATACAGTAGAAAAAAAAAATGTTTTAACATAATTAGTGACGTGGTTACACAACTCAGCACATGAAAAAAACACTGAATTAAACTTTTAACAGGATGAACTTTATGGCAATAAACCATACCTCAAAAATGAATAATTATATATAATAAATATTATATAACAAATGTATAATATACCTCAATAATTAAAGGCATTTTTTAAAAAGTCATTCCTACACAATTAAAATCAACACTTTGAAATGGCACCACAAAGTAACATATGCAATACTTTGTTACAAATAGAAACAACATAAGTCATTTGTACATTTGCACTTTTTTTAGCAATGTGCTGCTGACAATCAGATCTAGAGCTCAGGAAAATGCGGTGAGGGCTGGAGCCTGGGGAGACATGTCATTGCACATGGAAAGCAAACAGTAAAAGGGCTAAGAAGGAATCTTTGTGTACTATCAACATTTAAGAGAAGGACAGAGGAAATCAACTGAAAAAGGAAGAGAAATTCAGCAACATCACATACTAAGAAAAAATGTGCAATTATGGAGCTGCAGAAGGAACAATGGTTAGAAAGGGTCAACCCAAGGAAAACCAGGATTGACAAGCAGTCAACACAAGCATCTAAAAGTCCTCTTTTCACCTCCCATGTTGACATCATTTTTTCACAAGTACGCAGCTTTCCTACATCTTCAGCTTTCCTCCAAATAGTGAGCCCCTAAAAAGCCACCCCCTATTATCTCTTATGTTGACACTTTTTAATGGCAACCATCTCCCTCTAATTTTCCACGACCAACTTTTACAACAGTTGGAAGGCTAGTTTCTTATTCTTTGATTCTCTAGTGTCACACAATAACTTTTTCATAGAAGATACACAAAGCCTGACACAAATTCCAAAACCACAATATTTAAATACTTTTCCCAACCAATTTTAAGTTGTTTCTCCTTGTTTACCTCTCTCATCACCACCACCACCATTCCCCCACAATCCCCATTTTTGGGCCACATCTTCCATTCAGACATTGTGAGGAATAAGGAAATTAAATAAATGAAGAAGAAAAAATTCTCACCAAGCTAAAGTAAAATCCATTTACACAGCTTCCATTTGGAAAGGGATAATATACATACTACTCATTTCTATTAGCAGCTTATCACTCTCCTCCACACATAAACACATACCAGTTTTCTAAATTAAGTCACCATTTTTACTGTGTACTACCGAGAAAACTGAAGCTGGGTCTTTCATCCGGATAAGCTTCAATACAAATTTACGCACAAGGGAATACTATTTGGCATGGCTTTCATAAACTAGCAGGCATTATGGCTTCTCAGATTTGCATAAGGGTTACCGAAGTTCTACCACTGAGAAGTATGTCTGACTTCTAAAAGAAATGGCTCATAATGTGTCTACACACTTTTTCCCAGTGTAAAGCCAAGGTTCAGAGAGTACTATTAACATAGCAAGGTTACAGACATGCAGCATCTTTCCCAATTTTTTTTTTCATACCATCTGATACTGAGAACCAACCCAGGATGATTTCCATCCTTCACAAAACACAAAACATTCCCCACTATACCTAATATTCACCCAAATCAGATATACCAACAACATACAAAATGTCATGTTTGGGCATTTTAAAAATGCTATTATGAATGGAAACTTTTATCACAGAACTTAAAAATTGGAACTGAAAGGTCTCTAATAATTAATATAAAATAATCTAGAAAGACTTCAATAGTCTTATTTTAGCTTTTTCCCACCAGGTTCCATGCAAAAATTACAATTAAAAGAATTACCCTCAAATGGAAGATTAAAAATCCTAGGAAAATTAGCACTTATTTTTCTCCTTTATGCATGCGTACCTCTGTAAGAAAGGGAAAAGGTTGAAAAAACTGGCAGATTATAACTACTGTAGTGACCTTACTCCTCCACAGTTCACTTTTTCTGAAGCAAATCACAGTCTTCGCAGAGTAATAAACGCATGTGTTTTGCCAGAACACTTTCTTCAGTGCTATAACTAGTTTCTTGGTGGTGATAAAATAGGAATACCGCAGATATGAACTATGACATATTCTGATTAACCAAACATCCCAGTTAGATGTAATCACACAGAGAAGGACCCACATTATCAGAAATATCCAGCCCAAAGTTGAAGTTCACCTGGCCAAAGACAGAACTATTAATGTAATTACATCTGTAATGGCTGTTCTGTTTTCATCCTGCCCCTTTTTCTTTGCTTTCAAAGGCCATTAAGACTAACAAATACTGGATAATGTCTACACTTATACAAAATTCAGCCATAAGAACACAGACTAAGGCAGCTACACAAGATGAAGCACAGATTCCTGCATTAGACAGCCAAGTGCTTAGCAAATGGTTTTAATTTTCAGGATGAAGGTCAGCAAGAAGCAGGTAGCAAGTCCTTGGTGGATGAGGCCATATCCACTAGGAATACACTATAAGGATTATTAGATGCGGGCACAGGTTCAGCAGGCTGGCAGACAAGGGAAGGCTAACAGAAATGCCAGCTGAAACTGGTGGGTGGCAGGTGAAGCTATGGAGGGGATGGCAACTGCCTAGGAGGGTGACATGAGTGAAAACTACACAGCACGGATGGCTGGGGCCAGAAGAGGTGGCAATCACAGCTCGGGCAAGAAACAATGTTCATGAAAAAGATTCAAGACAAAAAAAATCCCCTTTCCTTCACCCTTCTTACTACTGCATATATACCAAGTATGGCTTAATGATATGAATTTTTTAAACTAATATTTCTCTTTATAAATCTAAATAAGAGATTTGCCATTCTCTAGGTATCCATCAAAACTGCACTCACACCAAAGTAATACTGAATGTTAAGCTGTACTATTTTTCCTTATAGTCTGAGTAATGCTTACACATCATCAACACAATGAACACTGTACTCGAATAATTCAAAGGATGTTTGTTAAAGCAACTTTTCAGTTACTTAAAACCTTAGTAGTTACCTGAGTTTTCTTCACTGTCAGAGTACCTGGATCGTAACCGTCAAAGATAGCAGCGTAAAAGAGTGGTTATTGCTAACTCATTCCCTGGCCTCTAACAGGACAGCCCCTCAATTACTACCAGCTGAAAAAGGAAATCCAATGGAAATAAAGACAGTGTAAAAGGGTACCCATTAAGCTCATGTGGGGAATCAGAAGAGAAATAAATGGAAGTAATCCGCGAGCCCATATTACTTCCATTTTCCGTAAGTGCCAAGGCTGCCATTTAAAGTGTAACTGCTTTTGCTTGCACCATCTCTGAAGCAGAACCTGAAAGCCGCAATCCTAACCTACCAGTTCCTAACATTTATTACAGTTCATTTGAAAGATGGCAGTTACTTCTGCTCATTTAACTCTAATTCTAATGACTTAAGAACCAAATGAATGGCTGAAGTAATTACACATCCATACCTTTGATTAGAATGCCCAGCTAAACACGCAAAACAACCTTAGTGGAATAAGAAAGAAGCAGGGAAGTAGCTCTTGCAAGGCAAATATAAGAATCTGCAATGAGTTCCATCTAAACTAAATAAAACCTAGATGCAAATTTAAATACCAAAAACGGCCTAAAACAATCGTAATTTTCACTACAAGCTGAAGAATGGCCAAACAAATAGCACAGTAACTACAGAAAATGTCAAACTTCTTAAACTTGTCTTTTTCCTTTTATTTAATTCCTTCCTGCATCACCAAAAACTTCAGCAGTAAAATGGGCCTAGAACATACACACGAAATACAGACTGGCTTAAAGTGGAAAAACAAGTGAAACCAGGCTAAAGTGCATTTAAGAAACACAGCAAACGGAAGGCAGGGATCCCTCATCCTGTTTACAATATCTCAACGTAGCCTTTGCATTTTAGGGTTTCTCTGACTCTATGTAAACAACAACTTAATCACCAAATCACAAGTTTACCATGGCAGTGTACTTCGAACTGGTATCTGGGAACGCTGAGGGTAGCAGACACAACAAACAGTGTGCTTCCCTCTTGCTGAATGTCCTAAATTCTTAACTATCTGGAACAACCAACCTCTACCACTCAAATAGGTACCCTTCTTATTTGTGTCATGGGTCACTAGTCCAGAGGCAATATGACCAATACATAAATAAATAAATAACCTGTGATAAAGGCCATCTTCTGGGCAGGCAGTTTTAAAGAACTGCTGTTTCAACTGGGAAAAGCAAAGAGAAAATGAATCATCAACACACAAGATATGATTCAACAGTCTTTATATGAGAGGAAATTTCCTTTCAGTAGAATCATCATCATCCATTAGATTAACTAAATATAGTTGACAAGTTTTTTATTGGTTTTACAGTATTATTTGTATTTAATTCATAAACTGATTTGTTTTTAAGATTGTATGAACAAGCACAAGAAGTAGTTCATACTTATATAGATATAACTACTACAATAAATAATTCAATCTATATTAGAGTCCACTTTTTTCCCCTCTAGAAGCCTAGACATACAAGTTTGAGAAACATTATCCTAAATGCAAAGATAGTGGGCCAATTCCACCTTAAGGCAATGAGAGAAAGCACTAGTAAGAAGAAGTTTGTTTTGTTTCTTAAATTATTTGTTTTGTTTCTTAAATTCCACATAAGTGAAATTATATATTTGTCTTTCTCTGACTGATCTATTTCACTCAGCAAAATATGCTGTAGCTCCATCCATGTTCTTGCAAATGGCAAGACTTCACTCTTTTTCTTTTTTTTATGGCTAAATAATATTCCATTGTGTATATACACCATATCCACACCTCCCTCCCACCCCTAGAAAAAGAGATAGAACAAGAGACAAACCAGGAAACAGACTCTGTAGAGAACAAAATGATGGTTACCAGGGGAAAGATGAGTGGGAAGAATGGGTGAAATGGTGATGAGGAAGTAATCCGTCACACAAGTAATCCATGTGACTGCACTTATCATGATGAGCACTGAGTCACTAACAGAATTACTGAATCGCTACATTGTACACCTGAAGCTAACACTGTATGTTAACTATACTTGAATCAAAATTAAAAACCAAAAGAAAGAAAGAAAGACCCCAAGATGCCATAGGCACGGTGGAAGAAAAAAATGTTGATATGCTCTCCCTACCTAATAATTCAATTAAATAATTGTAATTTATTTCTATTCCTTTTTTCTCTTTTCTGTTTCTTGGGAGGAGGGAAGTCTATTCCTTTTTTTTTTTTTTTTTTTAAGATTTTACTTATTTATTTGAGAAAGATAGCAGGCAGACAAGCGGAGGGAGAGGGAGAAGCATGAGCAGGGAGCCCCAAGCGGGGCTCTATCCCAGGACCCCAGCAAAGGCAGACAACAGATGCTTAATGGAATGAGCCACCCGCGGAGCCACCCAGGGAAGTCTAATCCTTGCGAGAACAAAGCTTTATTTAAATATTCAAAATTATAAAGAAAAGAGAAAGTAAAGGGAGAATTATATGAGAAAGCCATTCTGAGGTGTTTCTTTGAATATGATCTGTAAGAAAAGAAAATCAATAAGCAAAAACAGCATATGACTTCACAACTCAAATTTTAAGGGCACCTGCTAAAGTAATAAACTTCAAAAAATAACATTTGATGAAAAAGGGGGAAGATTTTGAGTCATAGCATGAACTAAAATCCAATTCTCCAGTTATCAAATATTCTCAAATACCACTCACCAAATGTCTATACAGCACATAACAAGACGAAAAAATAATCCTAGTGGTAAGATTTTTATAGATCTTCTCTCATTTTATAGAAAAGATAGGACCCAGAGAGATTAAGATATTTTCCAATTATCACACAGCATTTGACAGCACCAGAATTTAAATTCAGGTCTATGTCAATCCACTTAATGAACTGTCATCCGTTTTCTCAGACTGGATGTGCAATAATTCATTTAGAAAATGTTATGTATCTTATATATGTCATTTAAAATTGAAATCATCTAGTCAAGGTTTTCCTTTATAAGGACCCTTCCAAATACTCTACTAAGAAGAAACTATTAACTTTAAAAATAGAACTGCCAGTTATTTTACCAGCAAAAATGGGTTTATCCAGGAATAACAGGGAATTGCAATCCTGGACAAGCAAGCTACCACAAAACCATAGGTAAGTGCAAAAAATAAAGAGCAATGTTATTTTATGGAGAAGGAAGAGGAAGTTGAGAGGGGTTGTTTTGAATAAGTCCACTAGAGAAAAGCAAGAGTTCAGAATGATGATGGTTTCTCCTCAGATGAGTTGCAGGGGTAACTGATTTCTTGTAGGAAATGCAATGCACGTCTTTCCCTTTGGGGTCTGTATTTGATGTCTGTCTCCTGTTGAGATTCTTCTGAGAGGTCTATGACTGACAATACTTCCTGTAATTGACATTGAGTGGTACCACCAGCCTCTCCTAAAATGCCTAGCCCTCCATCAGTGCGGTTTCCCTTTATTAATTCTCACAATACCTACATCCTGAAGCAAAAATCAAAGATTATATGTGACCCTATTGAAACAGTCATGCATGTATTAGCCAAGAATGCATGCCAAAATTCTCACCAGAAAAGCTATGAACTAGGATGGAAATAATACAAGATGCTTAGAAATGCATGATGACTGTCAATTAGGAAGGCTATATTAAGAAACCATTCATTATTAATGAAAATAACAGCAAAGTGCTAAAAATAAAACTAAACTGGATAATGAATACCCTTACTGAAACAGTAAGTGCAGAGAATGGAAAGGCATAGCTTAAAGTTAGGGAAGGTGAATGCTTCGTTAGGCAGAAAAGAGTAACAAGGGACAGAACTGGGGAAACAGAGGCTTCCTGGTGGATCTGGGATAGAACTCAGAGCAGGCTTCAGAGTCCTTCAGGCACACTCTCATCCTAGCTAAGCAACGTCAGAGAGCCGGCCCTTAACCATTTGCAGCCTAGCCTCACTGCATCCTCCCCAAGGGAAATAAGGTGGCTTGGGTGGGAAAATACCAGTGCCCTCATGTGACTTCAAGAGTTCCTCTGCTCCAAATCTTTATTTGGCAGCTGATGCTGGAATTCTTTCAACAAATAATAATACATTTTCCTTCCATAATGAGGTAGATAATAATCAATCATCAGTTAAAATAATGCACTCTCATCACAAACCTAAGAATCCTAGAAAGACGTCAGGTTGTATATTTAAGAGCATAAGACTAAATTATTGAGACAAGCCCTGGATGTTCAAGGAACTTACACTCTCAAGATTTCTTCATTTTATATACAGAAAAACAAACTTATCAGGATGGGAATCACTTGATTTTTGCAAGGCTAGATTCAAAAATAATAAAGTACATCATCTCACTAGTTAAATCAGCTGCATTTTAGGGATTTAACATAGCTTACGGAAGTGTTTTCAACTTCTGAAACACTAAAATTGATCTCCCCAGCAGAGTGAGGAGAAAACGTCACTTGTAGACCACCTGGCAGCTCCACAAGACACAGCTTGGCATTTAGCCCTCAGAGATGGGGAAACGCTTTTGGAAGAGGCTGAAATCCAAAGAGCCCAGTCCTGAGACCTCAACCAGGATTTACAAACCGGAAAGAAGGAGAATTCACATTTGTGTATGCACAGAATGGAAAGAACTGTATATAAATTATTTTTTTCACAAGTCAGTAAAGTAGGGGCAGCCTGGGTGGTTCAGGGGTTTAGCGCCGCCTTCGGCCCAGGTCGTGGTTCTGAAGACCCGGGATTGAGGCCCACGTCAGGCTCCCTGCATGGAGCCTGCTTCTCCCTCTGCCTGTGTCTCTGCCTCTCTCTCTCTCTCTCTCTCTCTCTCTCTGTGTGTGTCTCTCATGAATAAATGAATTTTAAAAAACCAGTAAAGTACTAACCTCAAATTCAGAAATTAAGTGAATGTAAAACATTTTCTTCATCCTGATTACGTAACAAAAGTAAGAATTAAATGTCTTAGCGTTGGCGAAGGTTAAAAAAGGATTTGGGAGCACAGCACACTTAATTTCAAGACATTTTGATAGGTTCCATCCTTACCATTAATACACACTTCAAAATACAGGCCAGATGACAGTGTCTCCGTTTCCAGCACATGCATCCCCAGCATGCTGCTGCTGACCTTCCAACTGATGCACTCGATGTGGCTGTCCTACACTAGCCCTGGGGATTCCTAGATGCTCCAAGGCTCTCCAACTAATGAAAACACCTGCATCACGCAGCCATCAGAGGCCAGAGTCTGGGGCTTCATTTCAGTAGCTGAAACCTGCAGAAGCCTCCAGCAGGTTGCAAATAGGTCATGGGAAAGGTAACAAGTCCGGCCTCATCAGTTAGTTCACTCCATTTTTTTTAAAGAGAAACTCGAGCTTCTTTCATCACTACGCCTGTCTCTCCCTCGGTCTTCGTAGTTGAGAGTGGGGGTCCAGCAGATTCGGGGGGGTGAAGACAACCGACTCCGGAAAGGAGGTGGGAAACGTCCGTAGGGGCAGCCTTCGCTCAAGCATCGGACATCCCAGTTGGCCTTGGGCCACTGGACCCTCTGGCCCAGGGACTCGGCCGGCGTCAGGGTCACAGCGCAGGGCCGCGGCCGGGACGCCCGAGACCTGCGAGGGGTCAAATGCGCTGGGGCCTCGCTGCCCTGCGTCGGCCCGGCCGGCGGCGAGATGCGAACACGCAGTTCACACAGCCGGTGGGGCGATCCGCCGGGGCGATCCGCCGGGCACACGGGGCCCTGATCCTTTCCCTGGAGCATCACTGAGGACACCAGCTCTAGTCACCCTCACCCAAGCTCCCGACTCCCTCCTCACGGACTTGTTTAAAACAGTGTCGGAAGTGAGCGCAACAGTACACACGGGCCGGCCGAAGGGACCCACGGTCTCCCACAGCCTCCGGGAGCGCCGGGGGGAGAGACGACCGAGGCGAGGGCCAGGGTGCTCCGCCGCGTCCGGCCGGGCCCTCCTCGGGGGGCTGCGGGGGGGGGGAGGGGCAGGGGTCCGCGCCGCGCCCGCCGCCAGCAGGGGAGCTCTTCCGCCGCCGTCCCGGCCCGCTCAGACAAAAGAGGCCCGAGCCTTACCCCGCCCCCGGCCCGCGGGGCTCCGCCGCCCCGGGCCCCCCGCCGCGCCCCCGCCCCGACCCCCGGGCCCCCCGCCGCGCCCCCGCCCCCGCCGTGACCCCCGGGCCCCCCGCCGCGCCCCCGCCCCGCCCCCGCCCCGGGCCCCCCGCGCCCCGCGCGCCCCCGCGCACTCACTCCGCAGCGCCCCGATGAGCAGGGAGCCGTCCTTGATGAGCTCCTTGATGAACTTGTTGGTCCGCTCCAGCTCGATCTCGTGGCACTGCAGGCGCTCCCTGAAGTCCGGGCTGTCCAGGTAGGAGTCGCTGAACTCCAGAGTCGGCAGCCCCATGGCCCCGGCGCGAGCGGCGGCAGGCGGGGGGCGGGGGTCGGCGGGGGCCGGGGTCGGCGGGGGCGGGGGTCGGCGGGGGCCGGGGTCGGCGGGGGCCGGGCCGGGGCCCTGGGGCGCGGCGAGCCGGCGGGCGGCGCTCAGTCCCGCGCTCCCGCGGCGGGGGGCCGGGGCGCGGGTCGGCTCGGGCCGCGGGCCGCAGGGCGCATGGTCGCCGCCCCCGAGGCGGCGGGGTCCGGGTCCGGGTCCGGCTCGGCCGCAGCACCGCGCAGTCCCGCGCCGGCGCTTCCGGCACCTCCACCTCCGCCCCGGGACGGCAGTCGGCGCCGAGCCGCTCGGCCGGGCCGGGCCGGGAAGCCCTCCCCCTGGGCGGGCCCTTCTCCGGGAGCTCGCGCGGCGGCCCGGCCGGCCGGGGACCCTCCTCCCCCGCGCCCCGCCCCGCCCCGCCCCGCCCCGGCCGGGCCCCAGGGGCGCTCCCCCGCGCGCACCCGACCCCCCCGAGGCACCTCCCGCCATCTCCTCCGCCCCCGGCTCCGACTGGCCCCGGCCCCTCCGGGTCTCCAGCCCCAGCGCGGCCCCGTGCCCGCCCCCTCCCCCCCGCGGCCCGCGGTCGTCGGAGCAGGAACCTGCGCGAGGTTCGCTCGAAGCTCCACACGTCCTTGAAAGCGCAGTGAGGGCAGACGCTACTCTGCAGCGTTAGTTTAGCTTCTACTTCACGCTTCCGCCGAATGCACATCAGTTCCGGACGGAAGAGTCTCCCTGCTCGGTTCCCGCCGCTCCCTCCCCCCGTCCAGCAGTCACACCTGCTGCCCCGGGAAGTGAGAGCTCTGGGGCCCCGGGCGCCGCGGGGGAGCGCCCGCCTGGCCCAGGAGTCCCTGGGACTGAGCCCACATCCCCGCGGGGAGCTTCTCCCCCTGCCTCTGCCCCCCCCCCCCCGGGTCTCTCATGAGTAAATAAATAAAATCTTTTTAAAAAGAAAAGCTTTCACAGGCCGTGGGATGTTTGTTGCTTTTCCAAATTGCAAGGATACTGGGAAAATTTCAAGGCATCCCCATCCCCCTAAATACACACCTGGGACTCGGGTGTTCCCACCCAGAAGAATACCCAGATCGCAAGACTGTACATTTGACTGGCACCTGGAGAGAATTATCCAACAAGCGTAAGGATCTCCAAACTGTTGAGGTTGGCTGGAGTTCCAAATGAATAGTTGGTTCCTACCGACGGTCAGTCACCCCTCCCCTGACAGAGGGTCACTAATAAATTTCCGTTCTTTCCAAACCCTGACAGCAAAAGAAAGCGCTGCCCTACATCTATTCCTGCCACCTTCTATAGTGTTTCTGAGCGCTCACTTCAGCAGCACATGTACTAAAATACAGTATTTCTGAGAATTCAGTTATTTTTCTTAAGGATCTGCTTTTAATTTGCGTTTTCATTACTTTGTCCATTTGAACCATCTGTTAAAAAAAAAAAGTCTTCTACAGATCATGGGAAAAAATTCCATTAATGTGCTTTACATTTTTCCCAATTAAGTTTCAGAGACTGTCAAGACTTTCAATTTCAAAAAGATTTTTTAAAGAACCACACATGAATATTAAAAATACAACATAAACCTTAAATTAAGATGATGTACACGGTATATTTGATGGCTTTGATTTAAATTCTTCTGAGCCAAGGAAATTGGACTTAAAAACCTTCCATCCATATTTGTATCATTATACCTCTACAAGTTGGCAGAATCTCCAATCATCATTAGAGTCATTTTTAACTCTGTGTTTAACCTGTCAGTGAAATACTCCTCATTTGGATAGGTGGGGTGAGATGGGGGGCAGTAACGCTGTTTGTCAGTCAAGGGAGTGACCCAAGTGGCAGTGGGGCTGTTTTTCACCTGAGATGATTTCATATCTATTCATCACACAGACCGAAAGACAAAAAACAAGTCAGGCCAAACAGTTCCCTTTAAGCATTTGCCATATTGCTGTTCCAAGCAACTAAATCCAATGTGAACTGCTCAGATATGAAATAGGATAAAGTAAAACAATCTTTTCCCGTTTTTCATTAATTGAAAATCCTGTGATTAATTCTTTAAAAATGTATCAGTAGTCTTTAATAAGCAGCATTTAATATGTTAGATGTCAATTTTCATTTTTTAAAAAATCCTTTATGTCGGGACAGATTTATTCTAGGCTCTAAAATATGGGTTATCATTTACCCATTCAAGTGTGTAATTGCATGTTTTATGCCTACTGTCTACATTATTAGGATCTGCATAGAAAAGTAATTTATATGGAAAGATAAAGCAAAGCATAGTACCTGACCTCCAACAATTCTCAGAATAGAAAACATCAAGAATGAGCAGAATATGCTACGTTACAGAGCTTCATACAGATGCTGGACCAATAATGCACCAGTGCCATTATCAATGTTTCTAGTCAGGCCCATAATTGCATTTACATGGATTTAGGATTTTTCCTTTAGTCTCTAAAGTTTGTTATAATGGACTTTTTTTCCTATAGGTGCTCTCACGGTTACTCATGACTTATCTCTGTGATTCATACTTTAATTATACCTGCCAGTCAGGCTTTCTCTTATGCCACATGAACCAAGCAAAGAAATGGTTTTGCTTTGAGGTGAATTTACTGTCGGTTTTGAACTGTTGTTATTATCTTATTTTCCCCACCATTATAATCAAACCAGAGTCTTTCTAAGAGAATAGGCTTTCTAAGTAAAAGAGCATCTAAACCTGCAAGTGTTCCTTCATAGAAAATTTTATAAGGTTGAAATGTACCCTCTCCAAAAATGTCCACTTCATAATACGCAGGCCTGTCAGCGGCATGGTGAGCTTCATAAGTGCTACTGGCTGACACACTCTTTGGCATGGTTACCGGCACAGAGGTGTGTCTCTGTTTGTCTTCTAATTCTGAAATAAATGGGATGTGTGGGGCTTTGTCTTAAAGAACAAAATAGTGAGTTGGGGATAGTAAGCTAATATATTTGTAAATCTGCCTAAAACTTTTTTATTGACCTCAATCCTGTCTCTCACTTAAGCCCAGTGTTTAATATGTATTCAATAAGTGTTATTGTTGGGTTATTATTACAGTAGTCCCCTCTTATTTGTACTTTAACTTTCCATGCTTTCAGTTACTCGTGGTCAACAGCAGTACAGAAGCAGATGATCCTCCTTCTGACATATCATAACCTAATGCTACGTCATGATGCCTACATCATTCACCTCCCCTCATTTCATCAGGTAGGCATTTTATCATTTCACATCATGACAAGAAGAAGAAGGGTGAATATAGCACAATATGAAATTGGGGGACAGGATGCCTGGGTGGCTTAGTCTGTTAAGTTTCTGCCTTTGGCTCAGTTTATGACCCCTGGGTTCTGGGATGGAGCCTCAAGTCAGGCTCCCTGCTCTGAGGAGTCTGCTTATCCCTCTGCCTGCCATTCCTCCTGCTTGTGTTCTCTTTCTCTCTCACTCTCTCAAATAAATAAATTTTTTAAAAAAAGGGAGACAGAGACCACGTTCACAGAACTTTTATTATAGTATAACAGTTTTTCTGTTTTATCATTGTTTTTGTTAATCTCTTACTGTATTTAACTTATAAATTAACATTTATCATAGGTATGTAGGTATAGGAAAAAAAAACCGTAGTGTGTATAGGGCTTGGTACTGTCACAGTTTTAGGAGTTCACTGGGGGTCGTAGAATGTATCCCCAGGGATAAGAGGGGAAATGCAATATTTTTTTATTTGTTTTATAGACATAGGCCTTTCTGAGACTCAGATATTTTGAAGCCAAATTCAGGCCTGGTAAAATGTTACTAAATTGAAGGTGAATGTACCTGAAAAGACTAACCTTCCGCTTTGGCCTTTCCTACAGTGAGAAGGTAGGGACACTGTCACTGCCTCCATTTCTACCTATGTGTTATCTTTTCCCAAAACATCTTCTATGAAATTGGGTTTAGTACAATTCTAGTTGAATTTCACACCATATCTAGAAAAATAATATTGAATCCAAATGAACAAAACACATAGTTCAAATTTGTTTTAGGGTATATCTGTTGTGTAAAATATATATATATATATATAATATAAAATTTACCACTTTAACCACTTTTAGGCATACAATTCAATGGCATTTAAGTGCATTCACAGTGTTGTGCTATCATCACCACCACCACCATCCATCTCCAGAACTTTTTCATGTTCCCCCACTAAAGCTGTACACCTGTTAAAGAACAATTTACCCCCACCACCACCCAAGCCTAGGTAGCCACCATTCTACTTTCTGTCTCTACAAATTTGACTGCTCCAGGTACCTCATGTAAGTGGAATCATGAAATATTTGTCTTTTGTGCCTGGAATATTTCATTTAGCTGTTCCAGTTGTTAATAAAAGAAACAAAGAAGACTGAAGAATCAGATTTGTTTTCAGTACTATTTTACACTAGATAAATTTTTGAGTCAAGAGAGTTTCTTAGATAATCTGCTAGTAGAAGAAAGTTCAGATTGAGCCCATCCATAGCACCCTAGCAGATATTGTTTATTGTAATGATTAGAAGGTTTTTTTTTTAAGATTTTATTGATTTATTTATTCATGAGAGACACACACAGAGAGAGAAGGCAGAGACACACACACAGGGAGAAGCAGGTTCCATGCAGGGAGCCCGATGTGGGACTCGATCCTGGGACTCCAGGATCACGTCTTGAGCCAAAGGCTGATGCTTAACCACTGAGCCACCCAGGTGTTCCTAATTAGAAGTTTTACTTTTGTCTTTGGCCCCACAATGCTCCCAAGATTACTGTTTCTTGTCAGATTGGTTGGTGTATGACCTTGCATTATCTGATGGGCAAGTGTACATATTGTTAATGACAGAAGCCTATGTGACCTGCAAACATTGTCATTTTGCAACTAAAAAATGGTTTCATAAATTGCAGAATTCCTCTCAAATATAATGCTCCTGTTGTCCTTTCCACTTTTGTCATGAAACAGACAAGTGTTAAATGTAAACTGGATTGAAAAGAAACATTTAGTCCCAGGGAAAGAAATGGGAGTCTTTCTTTGGAAGAGCACAGGACATAGACCACTTGATTGATTCCAAGCACTTATTATTCAATAAATGGACTAATGAGAAATGGTTGGAAGACTAAAAGGTAAATGGCTGAAAGATGAGAAGAGGAGATTTGGACCATGTAGGTAGACATGAGAATAAGGAAGAGATAGGCAATAAGCAGACTAAATAAAGAAAGGAAACACGTATTATGATTGCATGGATGAGGCAGCAAACTAGTATAATTAATAGGATTTGAGCTTATATAATACAGAAGCATTATCTTTTTAAAATAAATGTGGATAAGCTTAGTTTTCCATGCTGAGTTTGAGGTAAACTTTATGTGACCGAGGGTGCTGTCTGGAGGAAAGAAGTATAGCACTAACACCCAGGAGTGTAGAGTTTAACTTAATAAAGGGATCATGGAAGCAGCAAGTCAATTCACCAACTAAGGGAGCAGGAACTATTGCAGAGAATGGAATTTATTCCTTGTGACCATATGATTTTTAAAGTCCCTTGATTACTAAAGAGCACAATGGGGCAGCCCTGGTGGCTTAGTGGTTTAGCACCTGCCTTTAGCCCAGGGGCTGATCCTGGAGACCAGGGATCAAGTCCCACGTCAGGCTCATGGAGCCTGCTTCTCCCTCTGCCTCTCTCTCTGTATCTCTCATTAATAAATAAATAAAAATAATTTTAAAAAAAGAACACAATGGAGGAAAAGAACAGAATTCTACACATGAAACCCTAATCAACAAATTATATTCATGGGGTAGAAAAGAAGGATAGAAAGGTAAGGAGGAAGAAATTAATGTAATTTTGGAAAGTTTGATTTTGGTTTTCGTTTTGTTGTGGGATATTTTGGGGGCTCTGTTGTTTATTTGGTCTTTTCTTTCTTTTCTTTTTTTTTTTTTTTTTGGCATAGGTTTCTGTTTCCATATAGTATTGCCCTCTTGTGGCAAACCATGATGTTTGCTAACTGACAAAACTATAGAGCAGACAGCAAAAGATACGGAGACTAAAATGTAATGAGCACCTTCTGTGCAGGGCACGGTGACAGTGCTTGCCTCATCAATATTGTTGCTCTTTTCAAAGAACCAGTTCTTGGTTTCCTTGATATGATATTGGTTATTTTTAGTTTATATTTCATTTATTTCTGCTCTAATCTTTATTATTCCCTTCCTTCTGCTGGCTTTTGATTTTGTTGTTATTTTTCTAGCTTCTTTAGGTGTGAGGTTAGGTTGAGATTTTTCTTTTTTCTTGAGGTAGGCCTCTATTGCTATAATATTCCCTCTTAGAACACCTTTTGCTGCATCCCAAAGGTTTTGAACCATTGTGTTTTCATTTTTGTTTGTTTCCATGTACTTTTTGATTTCCTGGTTGACCCATTCATTGGTTAGTAACATGTTATTTAACCTCCATGTATTTGTGCTCTTTCCAGATGTTTTCTTGTGGTTGATTTCTAGTTTCATAGTTCTGTGGTCAGAGAAGATGCCTGGTATGAGTTCCATCTTTTTTTAACTTGTCGAGGACTGTTTTGTGGCCTAATATGTGATCTATTCTGGATAATGTCTATGTGCACTTGAAAAGAATGTGTATTCTGCTGTTTTAGGATGGAATGCTCTCTCTCTCTCTCTCTCTCTCTCTCTCTCTCTCTTTTTTTAAAGGTTTTATTTATTTATTCATGAGAGGCACACAGAGAGAGGCAGAGACATAGGCAGAGGGAGAAGTAGGCTCCCCACAGGGACCCCAATGCGGGACTCAATCCTGGATCCCGGGATCACTCCTTGAGCCAAAGGCAGGCGCTTAACCACTGAGCTACCCAGGTGTCCCAAGGATGGAATGTTCTGAATATATCTGTTAGATCCATCTGGTCCAGTGTGTCCTTCAAAGACTGTTTCCTTTTGATTTTCTGTGTGGAAATCTATCCATCATGATAAGTTAAAGTTCCCTACTTATTACTGGGACACCTGTGTGGCTCAATCAATTAAGCATCTGATTCTTGATTTTGGCTCAGATCATGATGCCAGGGTCATGAGATGGGGCCCTGCTTCAGGCTCTGTGTTCAGCAGGGAGTCTGCTGGAGATTCTCTCTCTCCCTCTACCTCTGCCCCTCCCCATTGTGTGTGTGTATTCTCTCTATATATAAAAATAAATCTTTAAAAAATAGAGTTCCCTACTATTCTTGTATAATTATCAATTAGTTCCTTTATGCTTGTTATTAACTGTTTTATCTGTTTGAGTGCTTCCATGTTGGGTGCATAAATGTTTACAGTTGTACATATTCTTATTGGATTGTTCCCTTTATTATTATATACCATCCTGCTTTGTTCCTTTTCATAGAATTTGTTTTAACGTCTATTCTGTGTAATACAAGTATGGCTACTCCAGCTTTCTTTTGATACCCATTTGCATTATAAATATTTCTCCATCCCTTTACTTTCAAACTATAGATATCTTTAGATCTGAAATGAATCTTTTATAGGCAGCACATAGATGAGTCTTATTTTTAATCCACTCTGTTACACTGACTTTTGATTGGAGCATTTAGTCCATTAACATTCAAAGTAATTATTTATAGATCTGTACTGCCATTTTGTTACTTGTTTCGTGGTCGTTTTTGTAATTCTACTCTGATCCTTTCTTCTCTTTTTTTTCTTTCATGGTTTGCTGATTTTCTTTAGAGAAATACTTGGATTTCTTCTTCTTTAATTGTGATTATCTATTACTGTTTGTTTGTTTGTTTGTTTGTTTTTTGTGGTTACCATTTGGTTTATATATAACATCTGCATATAACAGTCTATATTATGCTGATGGTCCCTTAATTTTTTTTTTTTTAAATTTTTTTTTAATTTTTTATTTATGATAGTCACAGAGAGAGAGAGAGGCAGAGACACAGGCAGAGGGAGAAGCAGGCTCCATGCACCGGGAGCCTGATGTGGGATTCGATCCCGGGTCTCCAGGATCGCGCCCTGGGCCAAAGGCAGGCGCCAAACTGCTGCGCCACCCAGGGATCCCTATCCCTTAATTTTTAATTTGTTCTTTACTCCTCTCCCCTCCACATTTCAGATATTTATTATCATATTTTTACGCCCCTTTATTTTGTACTTTTCTTGACTGATTTTTACAGATATACTTAACTTTTTCTTTTTCTTGCCTCATCTAAGCTTCTCCACACCCCTGTGAAGAGTTAAGTACCATTAGCCCCATTTTCAATAAGTGGGAAAATTATGACTCAAAGTGGTTTATTTGTCTAAGTTTACATAGCTAGAAGATACTGGTATTGGAATTTTAATCCAGATCTATCTAACTAAATTATTTGTTTTTTTAAAAAAGAAAAGTATTGAACAAATATTTATAGGTATCCATTATATACTTGTGCTGTTATATATGCTGAGAACACAAGTATAAGCAAAAACTTACCTCATTTCTTTTCTAATTAAATTTTCAGTCTCATGAGTTATAGTAGAGACATTACTCAAATGGTAACAAAAAGGCCATTTCTTAGTGAGGTGATTTAGGGAGATTTACCTTTCAGGCATTCTGGCTTCCCGGGATATAAATCAAGGATGATAGTGATAATGATAGTGGATTTGCTTTCTTAATTTCTCTTTCTGCTGATTCATTATTGGTATATAGAAACGCAATGGAGTTCTATACATTGATTTTATTTTCTGTGACCTTGCTGAATTCATTTATTAGTTCTAGTAGCTTTTTGGTGGAGTCTTTGGGGTTTTCTCTATACAATATCATGTCATGAAAACAGTGTGGAGTTTCCTCAAGAAGTTAAAAATAGATCTACCCTACAACCCAACAATTACACTGCTGGGGATTTACCCCAAATATACAGATGCAGCGAAACGCCGGGACACCTGCATCCCAATGTTCACTGCAGCAATGTCCACAATAGCCAAACTGTGGAAGGAGCCTCAGTGTCCATCGACATGACGGATAAAGAAGATGTGGTCTGTGTATACAATGGAATATTACTCAGCCATCAGAAAGGACAAATAACCCACCATTTGCTTCAGCATGGATGGAACTGGAGGGTATTATGCTGAGTGAAGTAAGTCAATCTGAGAAGGACAATCATCAGATGGTTTCACTCATACGGGAAATATAAGAAATAGTGAAAGGGATGATAAGGGAAAGGAGGGGAACTGAGTGGGAAAAATTAGAGAAGGAGACAAACCATGAGAGACTCCTGACTCTGGGAAATGAACAAAGGGTTGTGGAAGGGGAGGCAGGCGGGGGGTTGGGGTTGACGGGGGCACTTGATGGGATGAGCACTGGGTGTTATACTATATGTTGGCAAATCAAATTTAAATTTAAAACAACAACAACAACAACAAAAGCACCTAATATGTCATCATGATTAGTGAAAGTTTTACTTCTTCCTTACTGATATGGGTGCCTTTTATTTCTTTTTGTTGTCTGGGCTAGAATTTCCATTACTATGTTTTTTTTGTTTTGTTTTTTTTTTTTCCATTACTATGTTGAATAAAAGTGATGAGAGTAGACATCCTTGCTTGTTCCTACCCATACAGGGAAAGCTCTTAGCTTTTCCCCATTGAGCATGATATTTACAGTGGGGTTTTCATATCTGGCCCTTATTATGTTGAGGTATGTTTCCTCTAAATTTATCTCGTTGAGGGCTTTCATCATAAGTGGATGTTGTACTTTGTCAAATGCATTTTCTATGCTTATTGAAATGATCACATGGTTTTTTATGCTTTCTCTAATTGATGTGACATATCACTTTGATTAGTGAATATTGAACCACCATTGAATTTTTTCTTTTTTTTCTTTTTAAGATTTTATTTATTTTTCATTTTCAGCACTTTGACTATATCATACCATTCTCTTTTGGTCTCCAAATTTTCTGCTGAAAATTCCACTAATATCCTTATGTGATTTCCTTTGAATGTAAATGTATTCTTTTCTCTTGCAACCTTTAAAATTCTTTCTTTATCACTATTTTCTGCCATTTCAATTACTATGTGTGGACCTCCTTGGGTTGAATTTGTTGGGGGATCTCTGTGCCTCTGAGAATGTTTCCATCCCTAGATTCAGGAAGTTTTCAGCTATTACTTCTTCAAATTCATTTTCTGCCTCTCTTTCCCTCTCTTCTCATTCTGAGATCCTTATAATGTAAATGTTATCATGCTAGACAGAATCAATGAGTTCTCTAAGTCTATTATCATTATGCAGTATTTGCTTATCTCTTACCTGTTCAGCTTGATTGCTTTCCATTACCAAATCTTCCAGGTCACTTATAGATTCCTCTGCTTCCTGTAGCTTACTACTTAACCCATCTTTTATCTTTTAATTTCATTATTGAGTTCTTACTCTTTGTTACTGTTGTTTTTTATCTCTTTGTCAAGTGCCCTAGTCATGTCCTCCATCCTTTCCTGAAGTCCAGTGAGTATCTTTATGATCATTACTTTAAATTACCTATTGGGTATATTACTTATTTCTGTTTTGCTTAGCTCTTCTGCTGTGATTTTCTCCTGTTCTTTCATCTGGGATATGTTTCTCTGTCTCCTCATTTTGTCTACCTATCTGTGTCTGTTTCTGTGTGTTAGGAAAGCCAGCTACGTCTTCTGCTCTTGAAGAAGTGGCTGCATGGAGAAGAGGTCCTGTAGTGCCCTGCAGTACAGAGTCCCCTGATCACCAGAACCTGGTACTTTAGGGGAATTTCTTAGGTGTGTTGTGTCCTGCTGTTGTGTCTGAGTAACTTTTCCTTTAAGTCCAAACATCTGCACTGACTCTCTACCTCTTGTTGGCTGTGCTTGCTCTCTATGGTGTTAGTGAGACCCTGGCAGGCATTCTCTAAGAGGGTATAACTGCAGGAGGGCTGCGGGCAGGGTGGTGGTATTGGCAAAATTTTCACTGAGCCACTACTCCTACGCCAGATCCCCCAGAGCATGGTGGTGTCAAGGCCATGGCTTGCATCTGCTGTGACAGCAGCTGGGGCATGTGAGGCATCTGTGTGTGGAGACTGGGCAAGATGTGCCCATGGTGTTAGCAAAATTACACTGAGCCACTAGTCCTAGGCCAGACCTCCAGAAAAGTGATGGTGATCCAGGGCATGGCACCACACAATGGGGGGCATGGCACCACACAATGGGTCAAGTGGCATCTTTGCGCGGAGCAGCTGGGTGCAGCATGCAGCAGTGGCTGGGGGGTGGGTGATGTCAGTGTGTGGCAGCTGGGTGGGGCACATACTTCATTAACAAAATCTGTACTGGGCCAAGGCCAGCAAGTTTGGAGCAGGCAAGTCCTCAGGAGAACTCGTGGACAGGTGCACAGCTAGCAGGTTAGGTAGCAAGTGTCTGTAGGCACCAGCTCCTGAAGGCGGCTCTGTGTTTGGGCCGAGGGGTAGGGAAGGAAGATGGGAACTGCCAGTTCCTTTGCTCCAGGAGAAGTCCCCCAACATGCTCCCAAATCAGTGTAAATAGGTCTCCCTCTGGTTTGCCCCAGGTGTTATGCAAACTGTTGCTTCTGTGTTGCTGATTCTCAGGCAGACATCTCTTTAAGGGCAAGAACCCAGCTCCTCTGGCTTTCAAGGCCAGACGTCATGGGGATTCCTTCTCCTCCTGTGGGCTCTGTGATGCTTTCCTCTCTCAGCACCCTCCCTCTTGGGGGCAGCTACCTACCACTGTTTCTGCCTAACCCTCTCTGAAGTGGCTCCTCTACATGAGGTTGTGGAGTCTGTTTTGCCAGTCCACAGACCACTCTCCAGGTTATTTGGATGTGAGTAATACCTGTTGTAAACGTGGGGTGGGTGAGCTTAGTGTCCTCCTACTCCACCATCTTCCCAGACTTTCTGACTTACTCCCTTTTCATTCATAATTTCATTTAGGTGCCTTTCTACTCCATACCTGAGATATGGCTATGCTTCTTATGACTTAAGGTGAAGATGAGGAATCTCTTCCAGGGACAACAAGAATCAGTAGTGGTGTTTTTGACACTTGACTCATGTATGCTTGGAGACTTGCAGCTATGTTTGGAGAGGAAATTTTGTACCTCCTTACCTCTCACTGAAGCCATTGTAAGGGTGGCTTCTGCCAGATTCCATAGCAACCACTGGGCACACAGGAAGGAGACAAGCTTTTACTTAGCAACTACTAAGTCTACTACTCTTCACTCTCACTTCTACTCTTCACTTTATGAAGATGAGGGCAGAAAACCCACAACAAATAAAACAACCCTCCAGGGTTAAAAGAATTGTCTCACACTCTAAAATCTCATACAATGAATGTCTTTGTTAAAACACTTAAACAAATTTATATTTTTATATATAAGTCTTTTTCCCTCTGATATTAGACTTTAAGACCATGAATAAGAATAAGACCATGTCTTATCTTATTCTTCTCTGTATTTCTTGTACATTTTATACTATCAACCCACAGAAGATACCTAATAAATATTTTGAATATATGAATGCCTTATAAGCCTCTAAAAATTGTTTCTTGGCTTCTCTGGGAGAGGAGACTAAACAGATTGGTAGGAGAGCAGAGAAAGGATTCTTTCATTTGGCATGGAGGTTTTTCTACATGTGACTGAATATGAAAGGTAGAGTGGAGCTTTATATCTGTGCTTCTAGGCCTTGACTAAATCTGTGTTAGAACTGCTGCCATTCAGCATGCTGTAACAGGCCCTGGCAAAGGCAATGAAAAATGTAATGAGGAAAATAAGAAGCCCAGAAGGAGCTTAAGGAAACTAACTCAAATAAATGACTCCATAACGAGCAAGAAAAAGTAATAACTCAATCAGAGTGAAGCACGCTAATGAATGTGATAAGGAGAATAATTGAAAAAGAACAGACCCACAGTCTCTATGGTTTGAGCATTTTAGATGGAAAAAAAGACCAAATCTGAAAGAGAATCTGCAACAGTCACAGTGGCAGCTTTCTTTATGAGAAATAAAATAAAATGCATATTATCCCCTAAAATGTACATTAAGTTACATTCTGTCAGTGTAATTCTGATAATGGAATTAGAAATTTTTACAAAATTGTGTACAATAATGGCATTTATTTTTTTCAGAAAGTGTAGTTTTTATTTTTATATTTATTAGTGAATTCTTTTTTTCTCCAGCCTTATTAAGGTTTTATTGTGAGACAGAGGTATATTACTGAGATTAAACTTTAGTTTACCAGATAAATAAAAGTAGTGTAAATAGTCTTGATTCCACTCAGTACTATAGCACCCTTACCCTTCTAATCCTTTCCTCTGTGATCTTTCAAAGAATGCTTCAAAGATTTGTGAAGCTGTCTGAGCTCTGTTATGTCATGGTGTCAAGTAGAACAACATTTACCAGGTAATGAAAATCTTGTTGGCATGGAAGATGAATATTTGATGAATTATTGTAAGTCCTCCAAACTTCTTTTTCCTCAAAATTTATATTATAAAGATTTTCAAGGACACAGACAAGTAAAAAAAAAAAAATACAATCAATACTTGCATACTCTTCACCTGAATTCAACAAATGTCAATATATTGCCGTATTTGCTGATATCTCATATATATATATGCATATATATATGTAAAATTTAAGGTAATTTGAAACGCTTAAAGTAAAAATTAGACATTTTGGTAAAATTTAAGGTAAAAATAGACATTTTGACATATCATCCCTTCATATTTGAACATATGTCACCAAAGAAAAAGAAAGTTCTCCAAAATAACTAAAACTTGAAGAAAATTAATATCATCAAATGTTCCAAAAATATTCTCTACATCTTAAAAAAAAAAAAAAAGCAAAATGGAATCTAACCAAAGCTCCAAACTCAGTTTTAATCAATGTCCTATGTAAGTGCAAAATACAATTTTGGAGAGCAAAAAAACTCATTAAACGTAACTCCACTAATTCAGATTATAAATAATTGAGCCTAGATTGGTATGTTTAGAAGTGTAGATTTAGTTTAGATTAGAGGTTTTCCTTGGCACTGTCTTGAAGTATGTTTGCTAATAGAATTAGTGGAAGAAGATCGTCCAGAGTAGAACCATTCCAAAGTCCCTCAGCACACAAATTTGTTCTTGATGGCTTCTAGGTGAGGACTGCCCTAGGAGAGAGTAAATGCTCTGACATTCAGTGTGTGTTCAGTAAATATTTTTTGGTTAAATTAATGAGTGAAATATTAGGAACCTAAGGACAAACAGCATTAGCATCACTTGGGAACTGAATACAAATGCCAATTGTTGGGTTACATCTTCTACTTATGAAATAAAAAATTCCAGGCTTTTGCCCAGCATCTGTGTTTTAACAAGGTACTGCTGATAATCCAATGACCATCCTGAGGCTGGCTATTGTTTGAGAACGGCTGATCTATAACAATTTCTGGTAGGTGTCATGATAGAAGAGGGTCTTAGAAAATAGAATGTAGGATATAGTGTTATAATCAGGCAAGGGGAGAAAAGGTAAGTGGAATGATAAGTAGATAGCAATGCCACACTTAACTATATACGAGTGCAGGAGAGGCAGGCTGTAACCAGGACCTCTATTGGGAGGCGACAATAAAGAAGACGCCCTTCAATTATATTGCAATTATTTGTGTCAAATGATGTTCTCACTCTCAGTGTTGATGTGTGTTTTTTGGCGCACTTGAGGACAGTTTTTAATCAACAGAAAAGATTATCAGAATCTTTTATTTAAAATTTTAAATACTAACATTTTAGTTTAAAAACTTTAGTTTTTTTTTTTTTAAACTCATTTGTCATAAGCCTCTGGATTCAACTCACAAATGGTATTGTTCCATATATAAAATATAGCAAATGTTAGCAATTGTTCTTAAAGGAACCTTGAATAATGTTTGATTTCATTTAAAAATTTAACATCCTTCCCATTGGCACCAATTTAATGGACCAGTGTTTAAACATTTAATATTTACTTTTTTCTTTTTTTAGCTCTTCAATCTTCTACTTAGGCAAAATCTTTCTAAATAATAAATAATCTTATCAATTTAGTAAGAAACATAACATATAGCCTATTGTAAAGCTAGTTTCATAAATTTTTTAAAAATTCAATTTAACTCTTTGAGTCAAATAATTAAAGTTTCTAAATTTGAGTTATTTTTTTAAAAGTCAAACTATTAAAAACATAATAAATATAAACTATCAAATAAATTACTTTTTACTTGGAAAAAAATTTAACTAGGAAATTTAATGCTATAGTTTTGATTTTTAAAACTTTTTCTGGATGTGCCAAAATCTTTTTTTTTTAGGTAGGCTCAATGCCCAAAGTGGAGCCCAACTCACGATTGTGAGTTCTAAACCTGAGCTAAAATCAAGAGTTGGATGCTCAACTGACTGAGCCACCCAGATGCACCTGGATGTGCCAAATTCTAAATCCTCCTGGGGTTAAAAGATAGATTTACCACTTGAGGAACACTATTACCATCTCAGTTGTCTGAAGTTATTTACACTTATTAGGTTAGCCATGATGGTGACGATTGCTTGTTTGTAACCAGAATGGGACATACTGAATAATCTTTTTCAGTCACTCAGTTATCATTCCATTGCTCAAGTAGGTGGACATAAGCCATGAACCCAAATTCAAATGATACATACTATATCAATGTATTTCCAAACTTTTGACTCAACTCATATAGAAGGAAATGAATGCATTTCACACGATGCAGATACATACACACACACAAATGCTGGTTCCAACCCATAAAATAGATTTCATGGTACCTTAATAAGCAATTTCCGTTTGTGAAAGGCTTCATAACACTTCGTCTTTCTGTCCATTCAAAGAAGCCTTCCAGTGTGATTATGTAATGGAATTTGCATTTTAGGACTCTCTATGGACTGAGTTGTGTCATCTCAGAATTCAGATGTGGAAGCCCTAACCATCCCACCCATGACTGTATTAAATAAAAAGCTTTTAAGGAAGTGATGAAGGTTAAATAAAGTCATAGGCATGGACCCTCAATCCTATGGAACTGGTGTCCTTATAAAAAAGGAAGAGACACCAGGATCTTTCTCTCACCACCATATGAGGATACAGCAAAGTGCTGTCTGTAAACTAGGAAGAGAGCTCTCACCGGAAACTCAAGTCTGTTGAAACTTTGATTTTGGACTTTTTAGCTTCCAGTACTGTGAGAAAATAAATTTCTCTTGTTTAAGCCACTGAATCTATAGTATTTTATTATGGCAGTCCGACCTACTGAGATAGATTCTGTTAAAGATATGTAAATGGAAAAATTAACTTAATAGGATCTTGTATTTTCTTATTTTTGGGGGGTCTACAACTCTTAGGAATACTGTTTTTAAAAATGAATTTGATTGAATTTAGCTGTCTTATGTAAGCTAGTTTGATTTGCAATCATAATTCAGGAAACTATTTTACTAGCATCCATCTGTATCTAATTTCTTGTTATGTCTGCATTGTCTATTTTATGTTATGTCTGCACTGAGAGGTGTCAGTTTTGGAAATTGTGCTTAGTGTGAGTACTCATTCTGGAAGAGTAATCAGCTCATCCCAAAAAAATCAGTTTAGATGGGGTTGGCAGAAGTCAGGTGAAATCTTGGGAAATGGAATGAGCAACAGTGATATGGTGTATCCAGCTTCCTCAATACAAGGCAGTTCTCTAATTGCAGAGAAGGGTTGGAGACAAGGTGAACTGTTTTGGGTCAGGAGTAGAGTCATTTGATGTATCACTTAAGGTGGCCTACATTGTTCCCTAAAGACAGGGGCACCCTCCAGCCCATTGTGTCAGGAATCAGAAAGCTATTTTTTTTTAATTTTTATTTATTTAGGAGAGTCACAGAGAGATAGAGAGAGAGGCAGAGACACAGGCAGAGGGAGAAGCAGGCTCCATGCACCGGGAGCCCGATGTGGGATTCGATCCCGGATCTCCAGGATCGCGCCCTGAGCCAAAGGCAGGCGCCAAACCGCTGCGCCACCCAGGGATCCCTAGGAATCAGAAAGCTATTGATGAACTTTTGACCACTAATGCATCTGTCATGCCATCCAACTAGGTTCCATTTTTTTCTGGAGGAGAAGCCAGGAAGGCAGAAAGGTGGGACTGGGATTGTATAGGAATGATGGAAGTAAATGGGTTTCTTTTTTTGACCCAATCTCTTCCTTTGGGAAGGAAATTTAAGTAGGACAAGAAAGGAAGAAACTTTGTTATAACAGTGACTCCCTGGTGTTAGGTTTTTAATGTCAGTATCAGCATGAAACAGGCAAGTTGAGATCTTGCCCTATTGGTGCTTCACTCAGAAGACAGGACTCAGGGCTTGAATGACCTTGCTTCCCTTTCACGCAGGGGATGGAGACATTTGAAGAGGAAAAAAAAATGGGGATCAGCATATTGAAAGCACTTTTGACAAGGAGAGGGGGAACAGAGGAGAGGGATTTCCAGGCTATGCCTTTACCTTAGGTGCAGTCAAGAGACTGATGAAAAGTAAAAAGACATTTTGCATCATTCTTAGAATCCATTACATTGCTAATGATCTGGTGGGGGGATTTTCTTTCTGATCATAGTTTCTTTCTGCTCTTCCAGATAGTAAGTAGTGGCTTACTTACATACAAAGGAGATTGCTATTTATGAGTCTTCTCTAAAGCAGGACACATTGTTATCCAGCATTAACACATTTTCCTGTCAAGTAAAAAAAAAAAAAAAAATTAGGAGACAGGACTCTTAACTATGACAGTATGAAAAGTATCATATAAAAAAAAAAAAAGAAAAGTATCATATAATGTTGGCCAAGAGTATAAAACAGAAGTAAGTATTTCATAAACTCCAAGAGTACATTTAAATGTGTAGATTAGAGGTGCCGGGGTGGCCCAGTTGGTTAAGTGTCTGACTTTGGTTCTGGTCATAATCTCAGGGTCCTGGGACCAAGCCTAGCATTGAGCCCCACGTAGGACTCTGGCCTCAGCAAGCTGTCTGCTTGTCTATCTTTCTCTCTGCCCCTGCCCTGTTCATGATGGCATTCTCTCTCTCTCTCAAATAACTAAATAAAACCTTTTTAAAGAAAAAGATCAACAAATAAATGTATAGATTATTTGGGAAGGTAAGGCAATAATTTAAAATTTAGGCTTTTCTCCACAAATTATTCCTTGATGATTCTTCTCACACTTCTTTTCTTTTTTTTTTTTAAGATTTTATTCATTTATTC
Source organism: Vulpes vulpes (assembly GCF_048418805.1). Lineage (NCBI taxonomy): Eukaryota > Metazoa > Chordata > Mammalia > Carnivora > Canidae > Vulpes > Vulpes vulpes. Next base: position 49,060,140 of record NC_132790.1, on the reverse strand, counting down.
ATTAGAGACACACACACACAGAGAGAGAGAGAGAGAGAGAGAGAGAGACAGAGGCAGAGACAGAGGCAGAGGGAGAAGCAGGGTTCATGCAGGGAGCCCGACATGGGACTTGATCCCGGGACTCCAGGATCATGCCCGGAGCCAAAGGCAGCCGCTCAACTGCTGAGCCACCCAGGCGCCCCTCACACTTGTTTTCACTACTCTCAAATCTACATTGCATTTCCTGCTTTAGTTGGCTGAGTAAGAAACTTGACATGCAATCAATCATGAAGCCACCTCCTTGATAACTCTTATGTTTACTCCCTCCTGTCTAACTCCAGCTTCAGCACTAGGTTGGCCTCATTGTCTGAGCAATTTAAATAAGCCCTTAGCTCATCTCCATGGCTCCAGTCAGCCTTTCTCCAATTCATGACTGCTGCCAGAGCAATCTTTTTAAAAAAGCAAATCTCATCACTCTTTCCAGGGCTTAAAATCCTACAGTAGCTCCCCAATAATTAATGGATAGAGTCCAAACTTCTTAGTTTACTAAACTGCTCTCTTATCTCTCTAAACTTATTGATTGCCCCTGAAATTATGCTCCAGTCAAACTGACTTACTTTAAATTCTCTTAATGAGCTAGTGAAAGGGCTCATCAGGAGTTCAAGAAGTCTCTTGAGAAGGTTTCTATTTTTTGTTTTAATTTAGTGATTATCTTTAAAAATAATATAAACATATTTGAATAATCTAAATCAGTGTTTTTCAAACTTTAGTATGTTTAGGAATCACCTGGAGATCTTGGAAAGGATCTGACTGTTTGGTAAGTGCTGTGGTTAGGGTTAGGGTTAAGGTTATGGTTAGGGTTAGTAAATACTGTGTGGCTCAAGGCACTTCTATCTAACAAGCTTATTGATGAGATAGCGATGGTCCTGCTCTGTGGACCTCATTTCATGTAATAAGGGTCTAAATGATCACGTTCCAATTGAGTAGTACCACAAAATTTTCTCATTGTCTTTGACAATGACATAAATGAAAAAAGAAGCAGACTTAATATTTTTTATTTTATATATGTATGTATTAATTTGAAGTATATTTTTATTGAAGTATAATTGTTTTTTATTGAAGTATATTTGATATATAATATCTTCTTGGTTTCAAATAGTGATTTCATATTATCTGTCTTTTTTATTGACGTATATTTGATTTACAATATTCTATTGCTTTCAGGTGTGCACCACAGTGATTCAATGTTTTTATACATTCAAAAATGATCATCAGAGTAAGTCTAGGTATCATGTCACCACACAAATTTATTACAATTACAATTTTATTGATTATTCTATACATTCCATTCCATGATTTTTCATGCTGTACATTGCATTTTCATGACTTATTTATTTTATGACTGGAAGTTTGTACCTTTTAATCCTCCTCACCTATATTGCCTGCCTTTCAACCCTCTATCCCCTCTGGTAACCAATAATTTGTTTCCCATATCTATGAGACTGTTTCTGTTTTGTATGTTTATTTGTTTTGTTTTGTTTTGTTTTTAGATTCCTCTTATAAGGAAAATCATATAGCATTTATCTTTCTCTGACTTATTTCACTTTGAATAATGACCTCATTGTCCATCCATGTTGTCTCAAATGGTGAGATTTATTTCTTTTTTTTAAATGGCTGAATATATACCACATCTTCTTTATCCATTCATCTACTGATAGACACTTAGGTTGCTCCCATATCTTGGCTATTGTAAACAATGTTGCAATGAACATGGAGGTGCATATATCTTTTCAAATTGGTATCTTTGTTTTCTTTAGATAAATAACCAGAAATGGAATTGCTGGATCATATGGTATTTCTGTTTGTAATTCCTGGAAGAACTTCCGTACTGTTTACCACACTGGCTGCACCAATTTACATTTCCATCAACAGTGCACAAAGGTTTCTCGATATCCTTGCCAACACTTGTTATTTTTTGTCTTTTTGATAACAGCCAATCTGACCAGTGTCAAGTGATATCTCATTATGGTTTAGATTTGCATTTCCCTGGTAATGAGTAATGTTGAGCATCTTTTCATGTGCCTGTTGGCCATCTGTATGTCTTATTTAGACAAATGTCTATGCAAGTCCTTTATCCATTTTTTAATTGGGTTGGGGCTTTTTTGGTACTAAGTTGGAGAAGTTCTTTATATATTTTGTATATTAACTCCTTATCAAATGTATGATTTGTAAATATCTTCTCCCATTCAAGGAGAAGGTTGCCTTTTTGTTTTATTGATGGTTTTCTTTGTTATGCAAAAGTTTTTAAGTTGGTGTACGCCCATATGTTTATTTTAGACTCAATATTTTAAATGACACATTCATTACAAATGAAAATCAAATAATGTCACAGCTTGCTGAATGAATAAAGATCTGGCAATGATTCTAGTAAAAGAAGAAGATGAAAAAATTAAATCATCATTTAGCCTAAGGTAGTATAGGCATGTCAATCTCAGAAGATACATCGCAATAGAGACAATATTGTTTCAGCAAGAAATATCACTCATACCATTAAATTCATATTGTTATTTGGAATAATATTAATTTTGTGTTTTTCTTTATAGTTAGTTTGTCCACGTGTTTGGTTTTATAATTATAGAATAGCTATACACATTATGGTTTATACTTAGTGTTATATTTCTACATAGTTAAGAAAATAATTTAAGTTGATTTGAGCATACCAAAAAATTTATTATTTTAGAAGAGGTCTAAATACTTATAAGTTTGAGAAACTCTGGACTAAGCCAAGTCATGCCTTTTTGCTTTTGCTTCTATTGTCATTTCTGCCTGGAGTACCTTTCCCTAATCCCTTGCCAACTTTGCCACTTTGCCATCTCCACTTAGCAAATAATTACTTTTCCCTATGGCTCCTTTTCAGAGACCAATAGTCAACTTAATACTACAATTGTGGTTTATCCTAATTTCTTTCATAAGATCTATATAACACTTTGTTGCACATTTGACTGTGTATTTGCTAACTTTGTACGCTGTATCTTCTATCCCAGTGACAAAGGCCTTTCTCTTCTTTGTCTTCTTTGTATTTGTTCAGTGCTTAGCAAAACATACTTCCTCATACATGCTCTGAATGCATGAATAGATGTAAAATATGGCTTGCTCCTTCCTAGATAGAAAGAGTACCTTGATATACCATGTGTTCACATTTGTGGGTGGAAAAAAATTAATGCTATAAAATAATTCTTCTACATGTAATTTAACTTCAATATGGTCATTCAAAAGCTTTACTTGTCTTCTAGAGAATCTGCTGAAAAGTCTGTATTTTTACTAATTACTAATTTTCCAAAGGTCTGCTTGTTGAAGTTAAAGCTTAGACAGTTTTCAAACAATGTGAAAAGAACATTGAGATTACATTTTGGTTGATGCATCATCAGAACTAAAAATAGGATGGAAAGATTGAAAAATCTCAAACCTCTAGCCAAAGTATGGTTAAACATGGGTGAGCTGGAATTGTGGTTTCCAGCTTTCAATTATTCAGGATAAATTCTGTAGCTTATGGAGTCTCCTGGCCCTGACTTACCCCTGGTTTGGTTTTGCCATCCAATTTTGGTTAGCACCTTCACTGGAGCTAAAAGAGGGAGTGAAGTTTGGTTTGTCTCTAAGAAAATGACAAAGTCTGAAATACATTTGGTTTATTTGATAACAAGACTGATTTGCTGCCCAATATATAGAAAGAGATTCATGTCCTAATAAAATTTTCTTTTAAGTGACCAGGATATTGGACATGGGTTGGTATTAAGGTTCAGGTTGGGATGAGGAAATGGAGACCTAAAATGTGTTACATCCAGTTCTGTCCCTGATATACAATCATGACTGAAGTGCTATGCAAATACTGTTTGAGAGAAAGTCTTGGATGGGGCAAAGTTGGATGGGCACAGTACAGAACTAGGTTTTTATTTTATGTGCATGGCTGATACCATTTTATTATCAGAATAAAATTCTTTTGACCCTAGAAGCCATAGAAACTTGTACAGCTCAATAGTTTTGGAGGAAATTGATTCATTTATGACTTCAACTGAACATTAATGTACTTAGAATAAACAAGCCAAGAAGGTGATTTTTCTTTTAATTCTTTCAGTTATCTGTTTTACTGTCTGGCAGTATCAAACTATACTCCAAACTCATCTGATTCTCTCTCTTTTTTAGAGTAGGTTCCATGGCCAACCTGTGGGCTTGAACTCACAACCCTGTGGTCAAGAGTCACATACTTTGCTGACTGAGGCAGCCAGGTGCCCCTCATCTTGGTTTTCTTTTTCTCTTCCTGGAATGCTCATCCCCATGTGTGATAGTTAATTTTATGTTAACTTGGTGTGCAAGGGACACCCAGATAGTGGGTAAAATGTTTCTGGGTGCATCTGTGAGGGTATTTCTGGAAGAGATTAGCATTTGAATTGGTGAACTGAGGGAGCAGATGGCCATGGAGGGCCTGAGCAGAACAAAATTTTGGAGGAAGGGTGAACTTGCTGTCTCTGGGCACTCATCTCATTGCCCTCAGACTTTGACATTCCAGGTTCTTGGGCCTTCAAACTCAGTTAATAATACACAATTGCCCCCTTCTACCTTCCCCTCTTTTCCTCCTTTCCCTTCTTCTCTGGCCTTGGGACTTAGACTGAATTATATCGCCAACTCCCCTGGTTTTCCAGCTTGCAGATGGTAAATTATGGACTTCTCAGCCTCCTAATCATGTGAGCCAATTCCTGTACTAAATCTCCATATATATCTTACTGGTTTTCTTTCTCTGGAGAAACCTAATATACTATGCAAGAAAAAATAACCTTTAAAGATTTATTTATTTATTATTTGAGAGAGAGAGAGAGATGGTGGGGGAAGGGCAGAGGGAGAAAATGGAGAAAATCTTCAAGCAGAGTCCTGGCTGAGTGCAGAGCCTGACTTGAGGCTCCATCTCATGACCGATGAGATCATGACCTGAGCTGAAACTAAGAGTCATATGCTTAACCAACTGAGCTACCAAGGCACCATCCCTAAAAAACAAAACAAAACAAAACAAAAGACTTAAAAAGAAGTCACTGCCCAGATACTACTTTCTTCTAAAACTTCCCAGCCATCCCCAGGGAGAGTTATTCAGTCTTTTCCATGGGCTAGCTTACATCTTGAACAGGCTTCATAGATGTACTTAGTGTACAACATTCTATTTGTTTACTTGATGCCAACAGGGAAGCTGAAAAATGTGGACATGTAGAATCTTAAATCCATATTACAGTGGAAAAAGATGTGGTTTCTCTTTCTCCATATGGCCATGTAGAGAAATTTCTCTTTTGTACATTTTACAGATTGGTCTTCTATAGCTGACTTTTCTCTTTGGGAATAGAGTTGTATGTCCACTCTCTCATCAGTTTCTGTTACACTGTGAGTGCATGTTCAAAGTATTCATTATGTTGAGTTAAATTAAATGTGGCATTCTTGTTATTGGACCAATATTGTCTTCTCTGATTCACACACAGGGCCTTAGTGCAAAATTACAGACTCCTTTTCACTTGGTAAAGAGGAAAACACACAGACTGAAAACAGATTTGCCCTGTTTGTTTTCTGATGTGTCAGAAAATTGTTCAATCCACATGTCAGAGAAGAAGGGTTATTTAACATCATTATATTTTACTGTACAACATTGAGATACTCTTTTAGACTTTATTTTCATTGATGCCTTTGCTCTCTACCTGTAGACTGTGTACATTTCTAAATGGGGTTCTATCCTTGGAATCCCATTTTTGAGATGGATATCTAAACCACAATCTACATTCAGAACATCTTAAATGCCTACGCACTAACCACAGCTGTTTGTTTATTACCGATTTCAACAGGGATAAATAAAGCCACTAATTTTTGCCTTTTATGGTAACAACACAATATAATACTTGGGCTGGGGGGAAGTTATCATAGTCTCAGAAGAAACAAAAAACCAAATATCATAGTAGTCTATGTTCTTTGAATATTCACATTGGCAACTAAAATAATGTTTATATAATATTCTTTAAGGGAATAGAAGCAATTCTGTGGTAGACAATATATCTAAATGACTGCTTTTCTTAAGGTAGCTTTTGGAACTTTATGTTGTGTGGTTCATCAGAGCTCACTTTATATTGTTATTTATCCATATGTTATTGCCAGAAATTCAGAGCACTCTCAGGAGAAAGTTCCTCTCTTATTTTTGGTTATGAGATATACTGGAGGTCATGTAATAAGTATATTTACATTTATCAAGTGATTGACATGGTACAGTCAGGACTGTATTTCTCTAACACAAATTTCTACTCATGATAATTTTGGGGGCAACATAGTATTCTCTGAGTGACAGCTATACCTTAATGTTTCTACAGGTCTTTATACTCCACATACTTTGTCTCATATAACCCTCTGTATTAGAATCATTTCAATTGCTAGTGATGAAAACCAGTTTGAACTAGTGCAAGCATTAAAGGGAAATCCTTTTGGAGGTAAGGGCTTGATTGAAAACCTCAAGGGTAGATCTGACTAAAAATGGGAAGATTAAGGTGATTTTTATGTCTGTCACTCTATAACTTTCAGCTCAGCTTTTCTCTCTGATAACTCAGTCAATTAGCTTTTTGACCTCATATGTTTCTTAGTGTTTGCCATCTTATAGGAGTGAATCTCTGTGTGTTCACAGAGCAAAGCTCACAGAAGAACTTCCAATTAGCTCTTGTGTCATGTGCCCATCTCTGGACCCATCACAGTACAGAGAGGGTTGGGATATTCTGATTGGTCAGATTGCTGACACTTGCTAAACCTTGTGCTCTGGAAACTGGTGGGCCTCTCAGAATTAACCATTGTATCAGAACTACATGGGGCAGTGAGTTGCTGTTCCCTGAGGGAAAAGGGAACACTGAGAATTTGACAATAGATGTCCATTTTGTTACCGTGAACACTATGAGAGATTGATTTGACAAAATTCACACAGCTACTAAGTAGCTAAATATTCTAATCTATTTTGTTCCTTTCACTGATCTTTAGGTAAAAGAACATATTTACCACTTAAAAACTTTCTTCTCCGTGGAAGGGACATGTAAATGGGCACATGCAATTATCATCTCAAAGTGGAAGAGTAATTTGGTGCAGTTTATGAACTAGGAAGAAATTGGGACTATTTAGCAAGTGGTTGCAAATAACAAAAGGTCATTTTAAATATAGGACAGCATTGTAAAAAATTTTCCTCAACTTTTTTATTTATTGGAAATAACATCTTGCAAAGAAATAATGATAATTTCAAGTTTTACTGTTGGTATTTTTTTTTTTTTAGAGAGAGAGAGTGCTTGCATACTTGGGGGGGTGGCGTGCAGAGGGAGCAGGAGAGAACCTTAAGCAGTCTCCACACACAGTGCAAAGCCCATGTGGGGCTCAATTTCACAACCCTGAGATCATGACCTGAGGCAAAATCAAGACCTGATGCTTAACTGACTGAGCCAACACCACCACCAGAAAAAAAAGTAAAGCCCCTTAAAAAAATAATACAGTGCACTTTTATTTATTTATTAAAGATTTTACTTATTTATTTGAAGAAAAAGAGAGTGAGATCATGGATGGGGGGGAAGGGAAGAGGGAGAAGCAGTGTCCACACTGAGTGAGGAGTCCCATGAAGGACTAGATCCTACCACTCTGGGATCATGACCTGAGCCAAAGCCAGACATTTAACCAACTGAGCCACCCAGGCACCCTACAGTGTAATTTTAAAAACACTGTTGTACTGATCTCATTTTCTCACAACTTCTGGGATATCTGACGGGGGTAGCAGAGGGAGTTGGGTCAAAATGACACAGGGCAAAGGGCAGAATCAAATAAAGAAAGCAGCTTTTTTTGTTAAAAGGTAGCTTAATGAAGGTCTGGTGACAGTGGAGACCTAGATTCAGATCAAAGGCAATAATAGAGGTCAAGCAGAGTCTTGTCATAAAGCTAAGTGTACACACCTGACCTAGACTGTCTGTTTCTGGACTTAAGAAGGAACCCAATGGCTTGTTCTTCCCTAAATCCTAGAACCTCCAAATCCTAATTATCAAGAAATATTTAACTATTCAAATATAACACATTATTGCATAATTTCATCACTAACTTTTCTTGCTTTATAAAATTTCCCAATAAGCTTCAGAAGCATCAAGATATAGCCTGAAGAAATTAAAGTTAAAAATGAAATCTGAAAAAATCATTGGAAGAAGTTTTGTGAAGAAATAACAGGTAAGAACACCAGTTTTAGATTGAATTGAAAAAAAAAATGCAACTCCCTGAAATGGGTACAATGTTATTTGTAAAGAAAAATGAGTTAGACTTTATGGAAAACCTTATTAAAAAAAACAAACCAGGAGAAATTGTAAACACATAGTTTTAGGGAAGCAAATTCATGTGTCGTATATCTTTAGATCTGACAGAGAAAAAAAATGACCATAGGGATGCCTGGGTGGCTCAGCAGTTGAGTGTCTGCCTTTTGCTCAAGTCGTGATCCCAGGGTCCTGGCATCGAGTCCTGCATCGGGCTCCTGCATGGAGCCTGCTTCTCCCTCTGCCTTTGTCTCTGCCCCTCTCTCTGTCTCTCGTGAATAAATAAAATCTTTTTAAAAAATGACAATAACTTTAGAAATACTCCATAAGCAACAAAAGCTTTTTAATCACATGATTAAGAGGCTTCTAAAAAGATGGCCTAGTACTTAAAATAGTTTTATGGCTTTTTACTGTGTAGAAGGGACAATGTTTTTGGTGTTAAGGAAAATGGGCATGTGAAAATTTAAAAATGCAACACATGTTGAAAGTACATACGAGGGAAAACTGAATGAGAGGTCATCAGAGAGGGAGACAAACCATGATAGACTCTTAAATCTAGGAAACAAACTGAGGGTTGCTGGAGGAGAGGTTGGGAGGGGGGATGAGGTAACTGGGTGATGGGCATGAAGGAGGACATGTGATGTGATGAGCACTGGGTGTTATGCGCAACTGATGGCTTATTGAATTCTACATCTGAAACTAATGATGTACTTATTTAACGTTGACTGAATTCAAATTTAAAAAAAATATACATAGTACTTTCAAAATCAATTTGGGAAAAAGTACACTGATCCCATGTTGTCTGTAAAGATTTGATAATGTCTATAAGTTGAAATTCATCAATAAATAACAGATGTGTTGGTTTAAATATTTTCAAAATCTCTATGAATATAACTTAACTTAGGGGTACTTGGGTGGCTCAGCGGTTGAGCGTCTGCCTTTGACTCAGGATGTGATTCTGGGGTTCTGGGATCAAGTTCCACGTTGGGCACCTTGTGTAGAGCCTGCTTCTCCCTCTGCCTGTGTCTCTGCCTCTCTCTGTCTCTCATGAATAAATAGATAAAATCTTTTAAAAAATATATAACTTAACTTTAAATATGAAATGGATATTTTACATGAATCATGGTTATTTTATCTTCTGTTTATCAATCTTTCTAAAATATTTCTGAAATATCTTACTTTTTAGAAGCTGATGGTAGTCTATGCCAACTCTTCTTGTGTGAATCAGAACAATTTCTGTTTTCAAAATCAGAAGGGAAAAAAACCAATAGTGCCAGATGTTTAAAAATGTTTATCATCTTAATCTCATCCTTAGATTTTTGCTTGCATTCTATTACAGCCAGATAGTTCTCTGCTGCCTAAAGCCACTGTGCTCAGTCAGGCACCGAGGTACTGGCTGACAATAGAGCAAGAGCATACCTGGAAAGGGTTTAAGTGAAAAGCATTGGCAGAGGGATCCTGACTAGTAGGCTCACCTGCTGCTCAGTGTTTTTCTCTATAAATTTTCAACTCACTGATTTTCAGACAGGAAAAAAAGATCCCTACTGGAATACAGAATTGGCCATTAGTGGTATAATTCACTATGGATTAACAAAAAGTAGACTCTCATAGGCTTGTTTGTATTTCATCTGTTTGAAAACTGAAGAGCTCTATTTTCTAAGGGATTCAGGGAGAAGAGTTTGTGTGCAATAAGGATTACTTGAGAAACCTGTGTGGTAGCCTTGCCATCTCTATTCACTCTAAAAACCATCTTAGAACTACAATGAGAAGATTGCATTCAATTTTACAAAACTAGAAAACTTTCAGACTTACAGCTCACAGACAGTTGACACTGGCATTTGTTTACAACTAAGACAAAAATTTAAGTGAAAATTCACAACTCTGACTTCTTTTGCAATAGAATCTATTTTAAGACCAAGAGCCCACTAGTGTTTGCAAAGAAAATGTATGTTTATTGCTATCAACTAGATCCAACAGTTACAAACTTATTTCTTTATCTTGTTTGGTAAGCAGGTCTTGCCTCAATTATGATTCTGTAGTCTCTGTTCCAGATCGACATAGAGATTGAGTTTGAGGAAAATGATGCTTTGTTTCTAGATGTCTTGTGTATCTCTTTGTGCTTCCATTTTTACCATCTATAAAAACGCTTCAGCTTTTCATGGCAGTTAACCAATTCTGAAACTTTTACAGGGCTCAGACTAAATAAGTTATACACATTTTAAAATTAGCATTACGGGTTTTGCCATTTGGCATTCTCTTTTATTTTAACAATTTTCATGAAAGTTTAAAGTTTAAATAATGCATTTCATGTAATACTGCTTAATTATTACTATCTACTATTTATCCAATGATCTGATGATGGCTTATAAACACTAATTAATTGAGATTTACAAAACCCTGTGAGGTTTCAAGTACAATGGCCAGGCTGTGTTTAACCACTTAATTCTCTAAATGCTGCTTTGAAGTCTTTGAGTATTTAACCAGTGATTATAACTCATGTTGCCATGTGGGAAACTTGAAGTAGACTCATTTTTATCTTGTTCCCATGGTTTTCAGAGTTTCCAAAGTTTATTTCTGGAAAGAACCTCTGGTTCTTTCAACTAAGTAATGTTGGCTTTGCATTGAAACTACATCTTTAAGAGTATTCAGATCTGGGAGAAAGTGACATTGGCATTTTCAGTCACCTGCAACTATAATAGTATATACCTCATTATTCCTACTATGGCTTTTTCTACAGCAGTCCGCCTTTGAGACTTAAAAGTGTGGCCCACAGAGTACACTTATATGACAAAAATTTCATCATGAGCTTAGCTCCTTTCCACACGTTCTCTGATTCTCTTTCTTTTCCTTCTATTCCAAATTAAAAGTATAGAATAGAACTGTGGGCTGGTAATCAAGAGGCCAAGGGCTTGCAAGTATGTGACTTGGAAGGAATTAATTTCACTTAAAAAATTGCTTTCTATATACGATGCAGGCAAAATAATACCTATCCTACTATTTCTCAACATTGTGGCCATTATAAAGTGAAACTGTATATAGTTGTCCTTTTTTTGGAGTCTCCCTGCTTGGTTCATATCCATTCATCGAATATTTATTCAATGTGTATTATGCGCCATGCTCTGGTCAAAGGGCTGGGAAAGTAGCAATTTACAAACAAATAGACAAATAATTTTTATTCTCATGGAACATATATTCTGCTGGGCAGGGGAGATAAATAAGTAAATATATATAATGTATTAGATTTTATAAATATTGTAAAGAATCCTGATTTAATATAAGTTCTACTACTTATGAGCTACATAGCCTTGGGAAAATTATTTGACCTTATTATACTTCAGTTTTCTAATCTGTGAAATGAGAAAAAGAATACTAATTACATTTTAGGGTTGTTTTATTACAAATAGTCCTGTTTGATATGCTAGTAAGATTTAGCAAATTCCAGCAAATTTTATACTCATTACGATAACAGGAAAGCAAAGAGACTTTTTTTTTTTTTTTTTTTTTTTTTTTTTTTTTTGCAAAGAGACTTTCTAAACAAACAACTAATAATTCTTAAAATTGAGATTTAAACCCAGGCAATCAAATTTAAGATTCTTGCACTTCAGTACTGGCCTACATTACCACCCACTAATAATAATAGCTAAGAGGTTCACATGTATAATCTAGTTTAACCCATACAAGAACCATATAAAATAAGAAACGTTATTGTCCCACTTCATAGAAGCCTCCTTTAAGCTCCTGAGTTACCACCACCAGCTCTTCTCAGAGACCTGAGTTCCAGCTCTGTGGCTCCTCTCTTCCAAGCATTATATACCAATTACCCTTACCTTTTCTCTTTGTAGCCCTTGCTTTTGAGGTGATAGGGCTTCCTGAAATTGCTAATGCATTTTACCTCAGTGTCCTCTTCTCTTTTCATGTGTTTGATTCTCCAATAACTGTTTAATCAATCCCTCTATAAATAAAATTTCCTTGTTGAAATACTGTGGTTTTTGTTTTGCCTGATTCTGTACTTAATACCAAATGTGGTCACCCCAAAAACTTCACAAAGATGGAATCTGGGGATTGACTAGGTCATGTTCTTGGCCTTGAATGCCATACTAAGTTCACTGCCAGTGAGAAAGGGAACACTAATAATCCATGGCATGTAGTGCCAAGGGCCATCACAATTAAGTTATCTGCTAACTCAAGCAAATGTTGCATACTTTCTAACATAATATCCTTTATCTAGATGGTACATGCTTTGTTTAACCAATTTCCTATCTAGATGGTACATGCTTTGTTTAACCAATTTCCTACAAATGGGGTAATTTTCAATTTTTCATAATGATGATACTATAATAAACACATATATCTGTATATATCATATACACATATATTTTTGCAGGAGTATGAGTATTGGCATAATACTCATTTAATGATTTAGGATAAATAATTAAAAAGTAATGCCTAATAGTATGGAGATTATTCCTGGCAGTGAAATTGTGGACTATTCTTATTTTCTCTTTTATAATATTCTGCACTTCTGATTTCCTCTCCAATAATAATTTTTGTATAAGAAAAAATGAAATTGTCCCTGTCCCCTAATCGTTTTTAATGTTGCCACTATCACATCACAACTGTACTTCGTTGTGATTTATTGAGATTTACATCAATTGTCAACTGTATAGTAATCAAGAAAAGTCATTAAGTCAACTAACTGATTACTTTGATTCATTTGGTCAATTCTTTCCCCTCAAGGGTGAAAGTAATTTTCAGGTAATCTGAAAGTAACTCATGAAATCATATAATCTCTAGGCTGGAAGAGACTCTAAATGCCCTAAAGAAGATCTCCATCTTAATATTAAAATACATATGATGTCTATAATTCAGTAAGTCATTAAATATTTATTATGTTGAAAAATTAGGAAATCCTCAATGCCCTCTAGTCTTCTCTTTTCTTAGCTAAATTCATCCAAAACAAAGTCTTCAATTATAAACTATCAAGTTGGCTTTGCTCAAAATTTTATCTGTATTCTAGAATTATCCTCTGATCTCCAGAAAGGTTTTTAAAAACAGTAATAAGGATTTACATTGGTGGAAAAAGGGCATAGGGTTTATAATAGAATTGGATCAAGATGAGAGGTAGAAAGACACTCTATATCTAGCCCCTGCAGAAGTAGAAAAGGGTGCCTAGATTGACAGTGGGATGCAGGAGGGATACATTATCATACAGTCACACAGGATATGACTGTAGATAAGGTATAGGCAGATAGATCTTATTGAATCCACTTGTAATGGGGTGAGTTGCACAGCATCAAATGGAGAATTCAAGATCATGACCTTGTGTAACTCACTGATAAACAGCAACAGTGAGCCACCTGAAAGCCAAATCAAAGCATGCAAGCCAGCTGAAGCCTGCAGATTAGTGTATCCATTTGAGAAAGCACTGTGACTGCCAAGAGAGATCGTATTGTTTGTTTGATTCATCCTCTCCCTTTACAGAAGGTGAGGGTCCTCAAATACACCAAGTCAGCAGCAAAGGTGCTATAGAAAGAACCAGCACCAATGCTTTCAGGTGGGGACAGAATGGAAATCTTTTGCACAGTGCACTCCAATTCAGTGAATGACACTTGGCTGGACAGGCCAAATATTAGAAATACTATGAAAAACTCCTCTATAACTACTACTCACATTCCCCAAATGTTAACAATTTACAACATTTGCTCTTTTACTATACACACACATGCACATATACACACATACACATTATTTTTTCCTATATTTTTTAAAAAGTAAGTTGTATGCTTGGCTGCTGATTCACTCCTAAATACCCCAGTCATTAATTCCTAAAATCAAGGAATGTTTTAATATCAAACCAGTACAATAGTAGAATAAAAAAATTACCATTGACACGATATTTTTATCTAATTCATAGACCTAATTCACATTTCCTCTAAGATCTTAATAAAATACCTTTACAAAAAGAAAATCCAAGATCATATATTATGTTGTCATTTTTCTTTAGTCTCATTTAATCTAGAATACTTCTGAGTCTTTCTTTATATTTCATAATGTTGATCTTTTTGAAGACTATATATCAGTTATTGTTTTTATTGGGATAAAATAATATAGTATAAAATTTACCATCAACCATTTTAAGTGTACAATTTAATATGCTAAATATATTTACATTGTTGCACAACAAATCTATAGAACTTTTCATTTCGCAAAACTAAAACTCCATACCCATTGAACACTAATTCCTGTTCCTCTTTCTTTTTATTCTTTTTTATTTATTTTTTTTATTTATGATAGTTACAGAGAGAGAGAGAGGCAGAGACATAGGCAGAGGGAGAAGCAGGCTCCATGCACCGGGAGCCCGACGTGGGATTCGATTCCGGGTCTCCAGGATCGCGCCCTGGGCCAAAGACAGGGGCCAAACCGCTGCGCCACCCAGGGATCCCTTCCTCTTTCTTTTTAGCCATCTGTGACTACTTTTCTACTTTCTGTTTCTATTATTTTGACTATTTAGATACTTCATATAAATGGAATCATACACCATTCGTCCTTTTGTTACTGGCTTATTTCACTTAGCATATGGTCCTTGAAGATCATCTCTGTTTTATCATGTGAAAAGATTTCATTCTTTTTTGAGGCTGCATAGTATGTAGGCACCATATTTTCTTTATCTAGTCATCCACTGATAAACATTTGGTTGCCTCCACCTCTTGGCTGTGAACAATGCCTCAATGAACATGAGTGTGCAAATGTCTCTTCAAGATCATGCTTTGAACTGTTTCAGATATATCCCCAGAAATGAGGGTGATAGACTGTATCATAATTTTGATTTTTTCAGGAACTTCCATACTATTTTCTTTAACGGTGGCACAATTTTACAGTTTAACAGCAGTGCATAAGAGTTTCAGATTCTTATATCTTCATCAGCACTTTTTATTTCCTGTTCTTGTGATAGTGACCTTCCTAACAGAAGTGAGGTGATATTTCATTGTGGTTTTGATTTATTGTTTTATTAGAATTAGTGATATTGAACATCTTTTGATATACTTCTTGGCAATATATATGTCCTCTTTGGAAAATTATCTATTATTCAAGTCTTTTGCTCATTCTAAAATTGGACCTTTTATTGTCATTGAGTT
The DNA here is from genome assembly GCF_048418805.1 of Vulpes vulpes. NCBI lineage: Eukaryota > Metazoa > Chordata > Mammalia > Carnivora > Canidae > Vulpes > Vulpes vulpes. The sequence goes on along the minus strand of NC_132790.1, from coordinate 49,044,689 downwards.
ATAGGAGTTCCTTATATATTCTGGATATTAACCATTATCAGATATACGCTTGAAAATATTTTCTCCCATTCCATATGTTGGATTTTCATTCTGTTGATTGCTTCCTTTGATGTGTAGAAGTTTTTAAGTTAATGTAGTCCCATTTGTCTATTTTTTTCTCAGGTTCTCTGTGATTTTGATGTCATGTTCAAGAACTCATTGCCAAATCCAATGAATGTCCTGAATGTTTCCCCCTCTGTTTTCTTCAGATTCTACGTTTTATGTTTTTAAACCATTTGGAGACATTTTTGTAAATTGTATACAGTTTTTGATCCAGTCTCACTGACCTCCATTGCCCCAAATATGCTAATTTCTGGGCTGGACCCCCTTTTCTTACTTTCTTGGTCTTCTGACACCTATTCTTTCTTCTGATCTCAGCTCAAACACTACCTGCTCTAGGCAGCCTTCCCTGACCTCCCAGAATAGCTCAGTTTCCTTATTTTACATTCTTACAGGATTGTGTGCCTTTCCTTCATAGAATTTGCTACTGGGGTAAATTTAGATTTGTTTTTGTGAGTTTGGATGGGCATCTATCTTCTGATAAACAGTAAATTCTATGAAAGCAAAAATTATTGCTTACCTTTGTGCCTACACAAAGTGTTTAACTCATAGCATTCACTAAATAATAGTCTAACAATAGTCATAATAATAGCACTAATGTTGGGTATTTACTATTTGCCAGTAATTCTGCTAAGTTCTCATCATCTCTGTATCATACCAGAAAACAAATGTAAATAAAATACAGTTTGTGAAAATAATTTCTTTGAATGCTATTGAATTCTTTTACACAATCTTTTATAAATTATATAATGGTGCATCTGCTTTTGGTAACTTATTAAATAAGTAAAATATATTATGAACTCTAATAAGGAATCTACAATAAAAAGATATAATCTTATAGAGAAAACCTTATAAATCATAGACAGTATCTCTTTTAAATAATTTTTATGTTGAGACACATACTGACATTCTACATATGTAAATTTACAAAACTCAAACTGCATGAAGAATTCTTTTTATTTAATTTTTATTTTTTAAAAGACTTTATTTATTTTATTTATGAGAGACACACAGAGAGACACAGAGAGAGGCAGAGACACAGGCAGAAGGAGAAGCAGGCTCCATGCAGGAAGCCCGACATGGGACTCGATCCCGGGGCTCCAGGATCACACCCTGAGTCAAAGGCGGTGGGTGCTAAACCACTGAGCCACCCAGGCTGCCCAAGAATTCTTTTAAAGAATGATCTGATGCCATTAGTGGCAGAATATACAAACAGTGAGAATTATAAAAATTCATAGTGGGAAGTAAACCAGGATCCATATTTTTAAATGAATGAAGTTAGAAAAAGAAAGGAACCTTTCCCACGAATCAAGACACTAGATTTAAATGTCATTTTTGCTTTTTAGAAATTATCTGCCAGTACTTATTGGCTACCCCTTCTTATCAAGTCTTTGACTCTCATTACCAATGGCAGGCATTATCTGGCTTTGATTGTTGTGCCTGGAGTTTGGTCTACTAAAGGTCAGCTGGAAAATCTTTGAGCATCAATAGGGACCTCTGGAAGAAGACATAGTCATATTGCTGCTTTAGAATTTGAAACACTCTTTCATTAACTTATAACTTATTCTTTAAAGTTTATTTAGTTTTTTTTTAGTAATTTCTACAACCCACGTGGAGCTCAGATTCACAGCCTCAAGATCAAGAGTCCAGTGCTCTTCTGAATGAACCAGCAGTCACCCCTCATTAACTTGCAATTTAAGTAATGGTATGTATTGCCTGGGTTGAAGGAGTAAAGAGTTAATTTTTTTTCTAGAATTAAAAAAATAATTCTGGTTAGTTAACATACAGTTATATTAGTTTCGGGTGTATAATATAGTGATTCAACAATTCTTTTTTTTTTTTTAAAGATTTATTTATTTATTTATGAGAGAGAGAGAGGCAGAAATACAGGCAGAGGGAGAAGCAGGCTCCATGCCGGGAGCCCCATGCGGAACTCGATCCCGGGACTCCAGGATCACGCCCTGGGCCAAAGGCAGGCGCCAAACCGCTGAGCCACCCAGGGATCCCCTGATTCAACAGTTCTATACGTTACTCAATGTTCATCAAAATAAGTGTATTTTTAATCCTCTCCACCTATTTCACCCATTCCCCCCATCCACATTCCCTCTAGGTACCGCCAACTAGTTCCTAAAAAGTTAATTTTTTAATACGTTTTGTTAAGGATGAATAGTGAAAATGTGTATATATGCCCATAATTTACAAAAGAGAAAAGAAGTATGGCTGGAGTTCAAATATCCAAACATCAAGGTATTTGGTAAGATATGAGTGAATTTTTCATTACTGAAAAAAAAAATGTTCCACATTTTTATAGTAGTCTGCCTATCCACATAGACTAACAGCTGTCTGAATTTGCATTATATCAAAATAATGATGGCTTTGGAGTCAGGTTTAACTTTTTGTCCTCTTAAAGAGAGGACAAAACCCCTGGCAATGTCAAGGCACAGACCAGTGTTCTGGGGGCCAAAGTTTCCTTTAGGGTGTGTTACAAACTATTTTATGGAATTAAAGAGAGAAATCTTATTTTATCTGTAATTCCCACTGAATAAAGCTTTATGACTAGCCAGAACATGAAGGAGAATACTGAAAGCAGCCAGATGACTTAAGGATGCTGTAGTTCCTAAGAGCAATAAACGAAGAAGCTTCTTTAAGGTGGACAAAAAAAGATACTTAAAAAAAAGAAGGATAGTGTGCTATATATTTGAATTACAGAGTTAACAATTTGAATTTTTCTTATCATATAAGTAACCATAAATGTTACAGAAAACATAAGTAAAAAGTAAAAAAAATGCATATGTATCATATATCTTTACAAACAAACACACAGATACACTCATACTTTCTCAAAAAATAGGCTCCAACCATATACATGGTGTGCATTAAATTGCTCTTGTCATTCAACCTTATGTCACTGTCTTTCTATGATTTTAAATATTTATCTAGAAGATTTGTTTTCAAACTAATTTTTTTAAAGCTGTGTAACCTTTTAATCTATTATTTAGTGAGATTTTAAATTAAATTTTGAAAAAAAATAAACTGATAAAAATTTTAAAAGTCTGTAGTCCACAAGATGGTGTTCCCATAGCTTCTAGAGCACATTCCCCAATGTCATTTCAAATGCTGCAGAATATCTCACAACATTGCCACATCATGATTTATCCACTGTGGTTTGACCATCATGTTCCAGATGTTTCTTTATCAAGTAAAATGAAGGCAAACAACATCCTCGAAGGCTGCTTTATGAATACAACCATGGTTGTTTCTTTGGAGTAATTTCCTGAAAGCTGAATTCTTGGATGAAAAGTTATATGTATTTTAAAGGTTTAAAAATAAGGATTGCCAAATTGTCTCCCAGAAAGGGTATTTAAAAAAATCAGTATATTGTCCCAACAATGATGTTGGGAGTTTAATTTTACCAGACCATTGTCAAAAGTTTACTGGAATAATAAAAATGATGATTTTTTTTTCAGAAGATACTTTGTTCATTGTATTTTCTTCAATACAAATGAAAAAATTTGTTTTATTTTTCTGTTTATTCTTTTAATTTTTAATAATTTTTATCTTAATTCTAGTTAGTTAGCATACAGTGTTATATTAGAGTCAGGTGTACTATATAGTGATTCAACAATTCTGTATATCACCTAGTGTTCATCATGTCAAATGCACTTCTTAATCCCCATCACCTGTCTAACCCATTCCCCCACCCACATCCCTTCTGGTAACCATCAATTTGTTATTTATAATTAAGAGTTATTTCTTGATTTATTTCTCTGTCTTTAGTTTTGCTCATTTATTTTGTTTTTTAAATTTCACATATGAGTGAAATCATATGGTATTTGTTTCTCTCTGAATGACTTATTTCACTTAGCATGATAATCTCTAGCTCTGTCTATGCAAATGGAAATATTTCATTCATTTTATGGCTAACATTATATATATGTGTGTGTGTACATATTTTTGTGTGTATTCTCCTTTATCCATTCATCAGTTGATGGATACCTGGGCTGCTTCCATATCTTGACTATTGTAAATAATGCTGCTATAAACATAGGAGTGCATGTATCCCTTTGAATTAGTGTTTTCATATTTTGAGGGTAAATACCTAGTAGTATGATTGCTGAATCATAGGGTAGTTCTATTTTTAACTTTTTGAGGAACCTCCATACTGTTTTCCAGAGTGGCTGTACCAGTTTGCATTCTCACTAATAGTGCATGAGTGTTCCTTTTTCTCCACATCTTTTGCCAACATTTGTTGTTTTTTATATTGTTGATTTTAGCCCTTCTGATAGGTGTGAGGTAATATCTCATTGTACTTTTGACTTGCATTTCTCTGATGGTAAGTAACGATGAGTATATTTAATTTGTCTGTTGGCCATGTATCTTCTTTGGAGAAATGTCTATTCATGTCCTTGTCCATTTTTAATTGGATTATTTGCTTTATGGGTGTTGAGTTGTATAATTTCTTTATGTATTTTGGATACTAATCCTTGAGTGGATATGCCATTTGCAAATATCTTCTTCCATTCAGGAGCTTGCCTTTTAGTTTTGTTTATTATTTAAAAGGTTAAAGTAGGGACGCCTGGGTGGCTCAGCAGTTAAGCCGCCTGCCTTGGGCCCAGGGCGTGATCCTGGAGTCCCGGGATCGAGTCCCACATCGGGCTCCTGGCATGGAGCCTGCCTCTCTCTCTCCCTGTGTGTCTCTCATGAATATATAAAACAGAAATAAAATCTTTAAAAATAAATAAATAAATAAATAAAAGGTAAAAGTATAGGTACTGCTACAACCTGGATGAACTGTGAAGCACTACTAAATGAAAGAAATCAATCACAAAAGAACATATGTTGTATGATTCCATTCCATGAGATGCCCAAAATAGTAAATCCATGGAGAAAGAAGTAGATTAGTGATTGCCAGGAGCTGGAGGGACTGAGGAATGGAGGGTGATGGCTAGTGTGCCCATGATTTCTTTAGGGGACAATGAAAATGTATTAAAATTTGATTTGACAGTGGTGATGGTTATACAACTCTGTGACTATCCTGAAATTGCTGAATTGTGCACTTTAACATAGTGACTTTTATTTCAATAAAGCTATTATTTAAAAAAAATTACTGGAAAACTTGGCCAATGAAGGAAAAAACTGGTAACTGTGTTAATTCATTTCCAATTAATAGTGATATTGTATTTTTCTTTTTCAATATGTGTTGGTCAGTTATATTTTTTTTTGGTAAGTTATTTGTCCTGTCTTTCATTATTTTCTCTTAAAAAGTATTCATAATCCCCTTAATGATTTATATATTTCCTTACTGGGTAAGATAATAATAACTGTCTTTTAATATGAGCATTTCTAAATATAAAAATGTCTTTAAAAAGTACTTATACAATTTTTAATATTAAATGTAACAATTTAATATTATGGGAACCATGATATCTATTTCATATCAGCTAGGGCTACAGCAGAGCCTTAATACCTTAGTTTAATTTTAAAATTACCATAATTTTTATAAATCTTGGAGAAATGAAAAGCTAAAGATATTGATTCTAGCTAAATTAGTTTCAGTGTTTCAGGTAGTCACAGCATGCAGCTGCTGGCATTTGCTCAACCTCTAAATTAAATAAGATATTAAATGTAGCGTTGGAAGGAACTCCATATGCTAAGTGTCCTAACAATATATATTAGTTCCTAACACTCCTTGGAAAGTTAGAAAATGCAGAAAACAATTGGTGTCAGTAAATAGAGATGTTATGGGTAATTTTATGATACAGTGACATTTATTTTCATACTTTTGGGTAACTTAAGGACTGAAATTAATGATCTTATTGCTAAGAAAAATATTCATGGGTTGGAGTGAAAAAAATTTAAAAAGTAGCATGCTTTTAAAAATACTCTTTTGAAGCACTGAAATCTAAATTTTATGTTTTTGTTGTTGTTCTAAAACTCCATTGGTTGTAAGAAATATCATTAATGCTTGAGGAGAAAAACTAGCACAACCCCATTAAATGTATACATCATTTATAAAATTCATCACAGTTTTAGAAATTGTGAAAGGTATGTCTTCATATTGTGGATATGTGGAGATTTCATACTTTTCAAATGTTAAAGAAATGTGAGCATTCAACTGTTAGGAGATTTTGGTCCTCTAAATGAACATTACATCTTTTTACTTCTTAGTACATAAATGTTTACTTTCAACAAAGAAGCCCAGAAAATGGCACATTGCATGCAAATGATGATTATAATTAAGGGAAGAAAAAAAAAAAGAAAAAAAAATAATTAAGGGAAGAGTAAAACTATGGAGACCAGATTATAATCTATACTTTGATGTTTACTGTGAACTTTATTGTTTGGCCAAACCAATGCCTCCAAATTCAGTCCAAGAGCTAATTAAGCATAAATTACTGCTTGCAAGTCACTGTGCTGAGTTTCTGGGATGTCAAGCTGAATAAGGTCTTATTCATTGTTTCTGCCCCCAAGGGGCTTTTTACAATTATTTTGTTTCTTTCTTTATCTTTTTGCTTGGGAAGTTGGGAGAGGGTGGAAAGGTAAGACAAGTATAAGAGTCTGGGGAGACTTGAACTTTGCTTCTTTTAACAGGTAAGAAGAGGGGTGGTCTCTTGATATGATTAAAGGTGGATAAAGCTGAGACAGAGGCTGTTGAGAAGTTTGGAACTAAAGAAAGAGCACAGGGAGAGAAGGAAAGGCAGAAAGTCAAAGAAAACAAAAGGGCAAATGTTCTATTAGTGAGAAGTTGGGGCAGAGGCAATGTGTAGACTTCTGGGTCAGGGGCAGCTCAACAATCTCTGATTCACATGAGAGCAGAGGCGGCCTCTGCAGTGGGAAAATTAATGATGCATCATAGCATAAACAAACAACCTTTTCAAAGAGTTGGTTTCATGTCAAGGAAGCTGAAAAACAAGAGCAGACAGGCTCTGGAGAAAGGCTTGTGGTGATGAAGGGAGCCTGCTTCCTGGAAAGCAGTCAGAATTGTATAGACAGTTTATAAGTAAACACATTTTTCAGGCTCAGTTAAAAATGTGTTTATTTAACACCTCTCTTCCAAGGACCCAGGAATGTTTTACTGGCATTTACATTCATAGTTTGCTTGTGTTCCACAAGACAGAAATAAAATTGGAATGTTTCTGTGATCTGTTCCCTGTCTTACAGTTCCCATGAATTGGTTTCCCTCAAAAGAGCGTACATGTAGTTAGTTAATAACAGAACAGAATTTTAGGTTCTTTCTAATTCCAAATTGTATAAAATGTTAGGCTATGAACAGGTTTGGTGACTACTAGCTTAGTAACATACTTGTAAATTGGGAAGAACAGCAATCATAAACAGGCTCCATGAGGCTATGATGAAAGATAAAGAGATCATATCTATACTCTACTTTGCATTTCTTGGAAGCGGTACAAAATATTCATGCATAATTACTGCACAGTTTTAGTTTTTTACAAGACTAAAAGAAATATGGAAGAAAGTAAGGCATGAATTTCTAAGATGGAAATTGATGGAAATTTGATGCATTCTCTTTGGAAAAATTTTACTCAAGATTTTGTGCATTTCTTCTACCTGTTTGCTTTTTTAAAAAATTCTTGTATTTTCTCAGAAGCAACTCCTGTTGTAATTAACACTGGAGTTTTAACAAGGAATTGGAATTTGAAAACAAAAAATACTTAACAATGTATACAAATCTAGAGAGGTATATGTTTTTGCTTATGTATAATTTCTAACTCAATACATGTATTTATTTCTAATACTGTAAACACTATAAAGAAGAAAAATTGAAGTTGAAGGACAGAAAATGACCATGATGGAAGAATATATTTATAATTTTTAATTAATACAGTATCTTTCCTATGAAGAGCCTAATCCCATATAGGAGAAACTTCCCATGTAAAATCACAGTCTTGAGCTATCAGGACATATGAAAATAACAGATGGTGCCAGAACAGTGGGAGATAGCAGATGGGATAAAGCAAAGGGAAAGGAGAATAGGAAAGAACAAACATGGGAAACTCAGCTGGCAGCAGGCAGGCAAAGAGGTCCATGTGCAAGCTGGTAGGAGGAGATAGTGTCTCAAAAACTGACCTCTGTGCTCTGGAGTTGAAATATGTAACACAAAGACAGACTTTGAGTCCAAAGAAGGAAGGTAGTTCATTACTTTTCCAGGTAAAAGAGACTGCAGCAAGCTAATGCCTCCAAGACTATAAGCCCACCCAGGGTAAAAGCTGAGAGGCTTTATAGAAAAATACAGGATCTGGGCAGTTTCAGTGGGAGCCTGGAATGTGCTGCCAGCTGTGTTGGTCATGCCTTCAAGGTTGCCTCGTGATTAGCACTGTCGCGGCCATCCAAGTCTCTAAGTATCAACATAGATGAGTTCCTGGAACAAAGGATTCTACAGAAAAACAAGTGAAGAGGAGTGGGAGGCTTCAAGAATGAGGAAGAGAAAAATTCAGTTTTAAGTCAGGCCTTGCTGAAACATTAGTGTGTCCATCTTAATTTCTATCCATTTTTACATTTCTATACCAGTTTCAATTAAGGACATGGAACTTGAAGGGATTTAAGATACCATTGAGTTCCAACTCTCACTTTTTTTAAATAATAAATTTATTTTGTATTGGTGTTCAATTTGCCAACATACAGAATAACACCCAGTGCTCATCCTGTCAAGTGCCCCCCTCAGTGCCCATCACCCATTCACCCCCACCCCCTACCCTCCTCCCCTTCCACCACCCCTAGTTCGTTTCCCGGAGTTAGGAGTCTCTCATGTTCTGTCTCCCTTTCTGATATTTCCCACACATTTCTTCTCCCTTCCCTTATATTCCCTTTCACTATTATTTATATTCCCCAAATGAATGAGACCATATAATATTTGTCCTTCTCCGACTGACTTACTTCACTCAGCATAATATCCTCCAGTTCCATCCACGTTGAAGCAAATGGTGGGTATTTGTCGTTTCTAATGGCTGAGAAATATTCCATTGTATACATAGACCACATCTTCTTTATCCATTCATCTTTCGATGGACACCACAGCTCCTTCCACAGTTTGGCAACTGTGGACATTGCTGCTAGAAACCTCGGGGTGCAGGTGTCCCGGCATTTCATTGCATCTGAATCTTTGGGGTAAATCCCCAACAGTGCAATTGCTGGGTCGTAGGGCAGGTCTATTTTTAACTCTTTGAGGAACCTCCACACAGCTTTCCAGAGTGGCTGCACCAGTTCACGTTGCCACCAACAGTGCAGGAGGGTTCCCTTTTCTCCGCATCCTCTCCAACATTTGTGGTTTCCTGTCTTGTTAATTTTCCCCATTCTCACTGGTGTGAGGTGGGATCTCATTGTGGTTTGGATTTGTATTTCCCAGATGGCAAGTGATGCAGAGCATTTTCTCATGTGCTTGTTGGCCATGTCCATGTCTTCCTCTGTGAGATTTCTGTTCATGTCTTTTGCCCATTTCATGATTGGATTCTTTGTTTCTTTGCTGTCGAGTTTAATAAGTTCTTTATAGATCTTGGAAACTAGTCCTTTATCTGTTACGTCATTTGCAAATATCTTCTCCCATTCTGTAGGTTGTCTTGGAGTTTTGTTGACTGTATCCTTTGCTGTGCAAAAGCTTCTTATCTTGATGAAGTCCCAAGAGTTCATTTTTGCTTTTGTTTCTCTTGCCTTCGTGGATGTATCTTGCAAGAAGTTACTGTGGCCGAGTTCAAAAAGGGTGTTGCCTGTGTTCTCCTCTAGGATTTTGATGGACTCTTGTCTCACATTTAGATCTTTCATCCATTTTGAGTTTATCTTTGTGTATGGTGAAAGAGAGTGGTCTAGTTTCATTCTTCTGCATGTGGATGTCCAATTTTCCCAACACCATTTATTGAAGAGACTGTCTTCTTTCCAGTGGATAGTCTTTCCTCCTTTATCGAATATTAGTTGACCATAAAGTTGAGGATCCACTTCTGGGTTCTCTATTCTGTTCCATTGATCTATGTGTCTGTTTTTGTGCCAGTACCACACTGTCGTGATGACCACAGCTTTGTAGTACAACCTGAAATCTGGCATTGTGATGCCCCCAGCTATGGTTTTCTTTTTTAAAATTCCCCTGGCTATTCGGGGTCCTTTCTGATTCCACACAAATCATAAAATAATTTGTTCTAACTCTCTGAAGAAAGTCCATGGTATTTTGATAGGGATTGCATTAAACGTGTACATTGCCCTGGGTAACATTGACATTTTCACAATATTAATTCTGCCAATCCATGAGCATGGAATATTTTTCCATCTCTTTGTGTCTTCCTCAATTTCTTTCAGAAGTGTTCTATAGTTTTTAGGGTATAGATCCAAGTCGTACTTTTTTTTTTTTTTTGTGAGGAAACTGCAGGCCAGAGTTAAGAGACCTACACAAATCATAAAGCTTACTCTGTGCTTTAGTATTGGCTCCTCTAACTCCCAGTCCAGCCATTCTCCTCTAACTCCAGTCACAAACCATGTAGGTTTCTGCTTTGTCTCACCTTGGGGGAAACTTTTCCCCATGCTAGCATTAGGTAACAATCATGAACGGAGTCCTTTTCTTTTTTCTGAAACAATTGAGAAGTTCACAAGGAAAAATATAAGAAATCCATAAATAACAAAATCCCAAAGACAAAAGGTAAACGTCCTATTCAGTTTCATCTCCCCACTTTACTTTTCTTATGCTTGATATTCTAGCCCCTTGGGAATCCCTCATTTTTAAATCTCATCATGTTCTTTCAGCAGGAAGAAGCATTGCATTGTGATTTGGCATGTGGACTCTCATTGCTTGGAATTGAATTTCAGATTCTAAAAATTGCATATGTGATTTTGAGCCAGTTGCAAAATACTTTTGTCCCTCAATTTCCCCATCTGTAAAATGAGAGTGATAAAATATTACTGACCTCCCATGGTAGTCAACATGGCTGACACTTAGAAATTATTATTACTAGGAATTATTATTATTGTTTCAACCTCTATTTCTTTGACCTGATGTTGCCTCTGCTACAAATGGCTAATTCATTTTTCACATCTCAGCTCCTCTGAAAGCTTTTCCAGACAGGCCAACTTGCATAATTTATTTTATGTTCCTTTGAGCTTGTACAGACTCCATTAGAGCAATTTTACTAAGTAGCATATCAGAAAAGAAATATCAAATTCATATTTTAAAGTCTAGAATGACTTGTAGCCACTTCTGTTTAAGGACTTACACTGAACTTGGTAGATCTGAATGAGAAAATAAACATACATGTTATTATTTTCCCTTGTAAGGAAGTTCAGGACAGAAATTTCAAGAAGTTTGACATATTATCTGGACTGCTAAAGAGCAGAGATCAGTTGGCCTCCACTATATCAGACATTCTGTAACTCATAGTCAAAGACTTCTGAGGCTCCTCTGTACTTTCTGGAAGAATATTCAAGACTTACCCTGGCATATGAGATGGTTCATGATGGATACTTGGTCCTTACTCATCTCTCCAGACTCTTCTTTTGGTGAGCTTTGTTCCTTGACCATGTGTTCCAACTGTACAGAATGCTACCACGCTCTATGCTTGGAGGGTATCCTCCTAGACTTTCTCCCTGTCTTGCAAATGACGCTTAGCTTTAAATACTCTGCTCAAGTGTTCCTTGTCTGATATCTTTCTCAATAATGCACTGGTGAAATTGGTGAGAGTTAAAATACTGAAAACAGCCAGTACAGCATGTGCATTAATCAGTCAGAACAGACAATGGATGGAAACAACCTGATGTTCACTGTAACACATGTCAGTCCAGAATAGATTTGATTATCCATGAGCAATGTGTCTTTTAAACCCAACACCTGTGCAAGAATCTTTCCCCAAGCTCTATGACAGCATGGACCTTATTTGTTCATTTCCTTATCTCTAACCTAGTCATAGTAAAGGAACAAAGAGTCTCGTAATGTTTGTTGATATTTAACATAAGAAATATAAGAGAGGGCTGAATACAGCCTCAAAAAAGATATTTAAACATTTTACCCAATGAAGACAGTGAGTATAACAGAGGTTAAGTAACTTGCCTGTATTTCCATAGGTACTATGTAGATTTAAAACTGAGTTCTAGCAATCTTGGGGTGGAGGCTTTTGGGTTTTCTATGTAGAGTATCATGTCATCAGCGAAGAGGGAGAGTTTGACTTCTTCTTTGCCAATTTGAATGCCTTTAATGTCTTTTTGTTGTCTGATTGCTGAGGCGAGGACTTCCAGAACTATGTTGAACAGCAGTGGTGAGATGCAATCCCTATCAAAATACCATGGACTTTCTTCAGAGAGTTGGAACAAATTATTTTAAGATTTGTGTGGAATCAGAAAAGACCCCGAATAGCCAGGGGAATTTTAAAAAAGAAAACCATAGCTGGGGGGATCACAATGCCAGATTTCAGGTTGTACTACAAAGCTGTGGTCATCAAGACAGTGTGGTACTGGCACAAAAACAGACACATAGATCAATGGAACAGAATAGAGAACCCAGAAGTGGACCCTGAAATGTATGGTCAACTAATATTCAAAAGGAGGAAAGACTATCCACTGGAAAGAAGACAGTCTCTTCAGTAAATGGTGCTGGGAAAATTGGACATCCACATGCAGAAGAATGAAACTGGACCACTCTCTTGCACCATACACAAAGATAAACTCTAAATGGATGAAAGATCTAAATGTGAGACAAGAGTCCATCAAAATCATAGAAGAGAACACAGGCAACACCCTTTTTGAACTCGGCCACAGTAACTTCTTGCAAGATACATCCACAAAGGCAAAAGAAACAAAAGCAAAAATGAACTATTGGGACTTCATCAAGATAAGGAGCTTTTGCACAGCAAAGGATACAGTCAACAAAACTCCAAGACAACCTACAGAATGGGAGAAGATATTTGCAAATGACGTAACAGATAAAGGACTAGTTTCCAAGATCTATAAAGAACTTATTAAACTCGACAGCAAAGAAACAAAGAATCCAATCATGAAATGGGCAAAAGACATGAACAGAAATCTCACAGAGGAAGACATGGACATGGCCAACAAGCACATGAGAAAATGCTCTGCATCACTTGCCATCTGGGAAATACAAATCCAAACCACAATGAGATCCCACCTCACACCAGTGAGAATGGGGAAAATTAACAAGGCAGGAAACCACAAATGTTGGAGAGGATGCGGAGAAAAGGGAACCCTCTTACACTGTTGGTGGGAATGTGAACTGGTGCAGCCACTCTGGAAAACTGTGTGGAGGTTCCTCAAAGAGTTAAAAATAGACCTGCCCTACGACCCAGCAATTGCACTGTTGGGTATTTACCCCAAAGATGCAGATGCAATGAAACGTCGGGACACCTGCACCCCGATGTTTCTATCAGCAATGGCCACAATAGCCAAACTGTGGAAGGAGCCTCGGTGTCCATCGAAAGATGAATGGATAAAGAAGATGTGGTTTATGTATACAATGGAATATTCCTCAGCAATTAGAAACGACAAATACCCGCCTTTTGCTTCAACGTGGATGGAACTGGAGGGTATTATGCTGAGTGAAATAAGTCAATCGGAGAAGGACAGTGTATGTTCTCATTCATTTGGGGATTATAAATAATAGTGAAAGGGAATATAAAGGAAGGGAAAAGAAATGTTGGGAAATATCAGGAAGGGAGACAGAACATAAAGACTCCTAACTCCGGGAAACGAACTAGGGGTGGTGGAAGGGGAGGAGGGCGGGTATTGGAGGGGAATGGGTGAGGGCACTGAGGTGGACACTTGACGGGATGAGCACTGGGTGTTTTTCTGTATGTTGGTAAATTGAACACCAATTACAATTAATTAAAACAAAACAACAACAACAAAAAACAAAAAAAAAAAAAACTGAGATAGCCGGGGAATCCTGGGTGGCTCAGCGGTTTAGCATCTGCCTTCGGCCCACAGCGTAATCCTGGAGTCCTGGGATCAATTCCCACATCAGGCTCCCTGCATGGAGCCTGCTACTCCCTCTGCCTCTCTCTCTCTCTCTCTCTCTGTATCTCTCATGAATAAATAAATAAAATCTAAAAAAAAAAAAAACCTGAGGTAGCCTATCTTCTGATATTAGTGACTGTTTTGGGTGGAGTTAAGGGACTGGGGCTATAAGGAGAGTGGGTCATCATTGCCTCCTCTCCCCAACACACTCTGACATTCTGACCTAATAATCTAGATCCTTCACTCCCAGATTCAGCCCTTTTCTTTCTTTGTTCTTTTATTGTTTTTCCCGTAGTTCCTTTCTCCCTTCTTTCTTTCCTTTCTTCCTTAACTCTTCTTTGAAAAAAAATTTAAATGAAAATGCTTGGATATATGTTCAAAAATATAGTGAATGCAGATAGTCAAATAGATATTTGTTAACCAGCATTATTCACATTAGTCAAAAGGTGGAAGTGATCCAAATGTCCATCAACAAATGAATAAACAAAATATAGACTATAATAGGATATTATTTAGCCATAAAAAGCAATGAAATTCTGATGTATGCTGCCAGCCACATTGTATGAATCCAATAATATGAGGTTCCTAGAACAAGCAAATTCATACAGATAGAAAGTAGAATAGAAGTTACCAGATGCTGAGGGAAGGCAGATATGGAGAGTTATTATTTAGAGATAATAACAGAGATTCTGGTTGGGATGATGAAAAAGTTTCAGAAATGAATAGTGGTGAGGATTGCACAACATTTTGAACATACTTAATATTACTGAATTGTACCATTAAAAATGGTAATTGTTATGTTATATAGATTTTACCATGAATAAAAAATAGTACGGCAATGCATATAATAAAAACTTTCAACTCCATGTATCTTCCCATCTTCCATTTTTAACCATTTGTTACTCTTTTGTGTTTTTCTGGTTTTCACCTCTGTATTTCTGTGCTTTTTTTTTTTTTTAAGATTTTATTTTGTTTATTCATGAAAGACACATAGAGAGGCAGAGACATAGGCAGAGAGAGAAGCAGGCTCCCTGTGGGGAGCCCAATGTGGGATTCAATCCTAGGGCCCCAGGACCTACCTGAGCCGAAGGCAGATGCTCAACCACTGAGCTATCCAGGTGCCCTTCTGTGTTTCTAAATATTTATACTTCTATTTCTTGATTTATCACTTTTTGACAATATTTAATTATTTCCTGTTACGGTAAATAAGGATTTGGCTCTTCTACTCTTCCCACTTTTGATCCCCATCGTATCATTAGTGTTTGTGTTTTGTTTTCTGTGTGTTTTGGCCACTCTTTTTCATTTTGAAATTTGAATTCTGCTGTTAGGAGACCAGTGTCATGTGTCAGTAACACTTAGCCCCAGGTGCCCAGTGTGAGGATCTAGTCTTGGTTCCTTGCTGAGTACTTTATCCCTCTTGGACTACAGCATTGTCCTGAGTGTCAACTCACTTGTTTGGGAACTTGGCAGGATACTAAGTTCAAAGCAGTTCTCCTATTTGCATGGCTAGACCCTAATCCGTCTGTTCCCTGGTTCTAGCTGGGGTCTTACTTCCAACAAACAGATCTCTTAAACTCTGGTGCTGCAGCCTGTATGACTTCAGCTGGTCCACTGCCTAGAGATGTCTGTTGCTGTGGCATGGTCCCCAGAATAAATCCCGTGGATATGGATAGCAGACAGAATAAAAGACAAGCTCCTTGTATTGGTCCTTTCTGCCTTCCTTTGGGCCATGACATTGACATTTCAAAATGTTTCATAGCCAAGCCTTCCTACTTACTACAGGGCAACTCTTAAAGCCAAGTCAAATCAAAGTAAACAAAACAGAACACCTTCCTTTTTTCAGAGATCCAGGAGGTGAAACAGAACTTGGGCTAGTCTGGGGAGAAAAAAAATCATACATTCCAAAGGAAAACTATGCCCTGAAGGCTGGGCTCCTAAAGGAAGCAGATGACAAGAATAAGACAAAAACAGGAAATAACTAGAAGAAAAATGGGCAGAAATTCTAGATTTGAATCCTTCAATCTCAGTTATTCCTTCTGTAGTAATGATATCTGTCATAATTCCCTCACAGGGTTACTTTAAAGAGTGAATGAAAGAATATATGTGAATATGTTGTAACAGTTACCAATCTCATCCCCAAATACCAGGAGGCAAAAAATTCAACTTTACTTTTTATTGCAAACACCATTCTCTCTAATTGCAGAAACTGTGCCTTTGCTTGCACCTAACTTCCTTGGGACTTATGTAATGAAATGCATTTGGTATTTGGCTTCTTTGGTTTATTTAACCGATATCCAAAGACCTACCACATGCAAGTCACTTACGCAAATAAAAAAATATTTGTTCCCTTTCATAAAGAAGTATAGAGTCCAGTACTTTGTTCTTTTTGTTTGTTTGTTTGTTTTTTTACTTTACCTTGAATCCTTCTTTATTCATTAAGATATCCACTTTCTCTTGCAGAAAATTCCCCTATGGTTTATCCTGCAGGCTGTGCACTTCCTAACTCTATCACACAGAATGTAATTTGTGTGGGACTGTAAACCTGACTAGTGCACAACCTCATCACTCTGTGGCCAATCTGTGGAGGCACATTTTATTTTGTTAATGTTCATTAATTACACCCTTTATGCATCCAAATAGAGATGCAGTCTTTTGGTATATGAGAGAACCTAACAAATATTTTTGCAATTTATTTAGGCTGCCATTGTAGAGAAAGGAATAAGCATTAACAGATAAAGTCACTTAGGAATACTATTTCTCTAATTACCTTTCCTGTGGCTAACTAGTAGTTTGTGTTCTGTAGGGGACACTCAATATTCAATAAAGGCCCTCTGATTGCATAATGAATAAAAGAATAAAGACAAAAAAGGAAGTAATACGAAATTCATATCACTTAACTTTATTTGGTGGTTTAATGGCAACAGCTGGTTTTAAATGATTCACATTATTCCTACCCGAACCCCGAGATTCACCTCCATCTCCACCACTAATGAAAAGTTGGCTTTCTTTCAGAGTATCTGCTCAAAGTTTATTTTCTGAGACACAGTCATATCCTCTTTCTCTTTTGATTTGTTTTCCAGGCTACACCACCCGCTTAGAACACCTTCCTGGCTTCTGGTCTCCAGACCACTCATCCCACTCTTCAGAGAGCTCTTGGAATTATGTTGCTCCAGGAAGGTGAAAATGCCTGCAGTGGCATTACAGGAAAAGGAGGGTCCTGGGCAATGCTCAGGAGTGTTTATTTTAGTGCTAAGGTGAGTGGAGTCAGGCACCCTGGAGATGTGAAGGGATTGGAGCATAGTTGGGGCAAGTCAGTGAAAGTCTTAAAGCAGAACAAGAGGCTCTATAATTTAACCCAAAGTTGACCAGTTATTATCTGCCTCATCCATCACCTATGAGAAACAGCAGCTTAACTAGAGCTGTTCTCTCTCTCTCTTTTTGGTGGTTTATTATCCCTTTGGCTTTCTAATTAGCATATATATCACCATTTGGTGATCCCTCTAGCAACGCTCCATTCCTTTAAGGCTTTGTTCAATATGTTTTCACGGTGACTGTGTCTGATCATTTCTAATCTGTGGATATTTTTCTTCCTATGGAAACACAGGTGTGCTGCCAATTTCCACAGCGATCCCTTGGACTGCCAGGCAACACACCATCTCCTTGTCATTGTTCACCCTTTTTCATCTACAGAAAATATTCTCTTCTCACTACTCCAGTTGCTTAGTATTCCCCTCCCATCAAAGTTCCTCTCAAGCTGTACTACCTCCCTGAATCTCCCTGATCTATTTCTAGGCTGGAACTTCTGCTCCGAAAACTTTCAAGCCAAACAGTCTTTGCACCTCATGTGCTTCATTATTTACATCCTGACACCTATTGTATTGGGTTCCAATTTTTTTAAAAATTTTTTATTGGAGTTCAATTTGCCAACATATTGCATAACACCCAATGTTCATCCCGCCAACTGCCCCCCTCATTGCCCATCACGAGTCACCCTAACCCCCTGACCGCTTCCCTTTCCCCTTGTTCATTTCCCAGAGTTAGGTGTCTCTTGTGTTTTGTCACCCTCACTGATGTTTTCACTTATTTTCTCTCCTTTTCCTTTATTCCCTTTCACTAATTTTTATATTCCCCAAATAGATTAGACCATATAATGTTCATCCTTTTCCGATTGACTTATTTCACTCAGCATAATACCCTCTAAGTCCCTCCACGTCGAAGCAAATAGTGTGCATTTGTTGTTTATAATGGCTGAGTAATATTCCAGTGTATACATAGACCACATCTTCTTTATCCATTCATCTTTCGATGGACACCATAGCTCCTTCCACAGTTTGGCTATTGTGGACATTGCTGCTAGAAACATCGGGGTGCAGGTGTCTCGGCATTTCACTGCATCTGTATCTTTAGGGTAAATCCCCAACAGTGTAATTGCTGGGTCATCGGGCAGATCTATTTTTAACTACTTGAGGAGCCTCCGCACAGTTTTCCAGAGTGGCTGCACCAGTTCACATTCCCACCAACAGTGTAAGAGGGCTCCCCTTTCTCCACATCCTCTCCAACATTTGTTGTTTCTTGTCTTGTTAATTTCCCCCATTCTCACTGGTGTGAGGTGGGATCTCATTGAGGTTTTGATTTGTATTTCCCTGATGGCCAGTGATGCAGAGCATTTTCTCATGTGCTTGTTGGCCAGGTGTAAGTCATCTTTGGAGAAATTTCTGTTCATGTCTTTTGCCCATTTCATGTTTGGATTGTTTGTTTGTTTGCTGTTAAGTTTAATAAGTTCTTTATAGATCTTGGAAACTAGCCCCTTATCTGATATGTCATTTGCAAATATCTTCTCCCATTTTGTAGGTTGTCTTTTAGTTTTCTCGACTGTTTCCTTTGCTGTGCAGAAGCTTCTTATCTTGATGAAGTCACAATAATTCATTTTTGCTTTTGTTTCTCTTGGCTTCATGGATGTATCTTGCAAGAAGTTGCTGTGGCCAAGTTTAAAAAGGGTGTTGCCTGTGTTCTCCTCTAGGATTTTGATGGAATCTTGTCTCACATTTAGATCTTTCATCCATTTTGAGTTTATCTTTGTGTCTGGTGCAAGAGAGTGGTCTAGTTTCATTCTTCTGCACGTGGATGTCCAATTTTCCCAGCACCATTTACTGAAGAGACTGTCTTTCTTCCAGTGGATAGTCTTTCCTCCTTTGTCGAATATTAGTTGACCTTAAAGTTGAGGGTCCACTTCTGGATTCTCTATTCTGTTCCATTGATCTATGTGTCTGTTTTTGTGCCAGTACCACACTGTCTTGATGACCACAGCTTTGTGGTACAACCTGAAATCTGGCATTGTGATGCCCCCAGATCTGGTTTTCTTTTTTAAAATTCCCCTGGTTATTCGGGGTCGTTTCTGATTCCACACAAATCTTAAGATACTTTGTCCAACTCTCTGAAGAGAGTCCGTGGTATTTTGATAGGGATTGCATTAAATGTGTAAATTGCCCTGGGTAACATTGACATTTTCACAATATATTAACATTGTGAAATATTCCAATCCATGAGCATGGAATATTTCTCCATCTCTTTGTGTCTTCCTCAATTTCTTTCGGAGGTGTTGTGTCGTTTTTAGGGTATAGATCCTTTATTTCTTGGGTGAGGTTTATTCCTAGGGATCTTATACTTTTGGGTGCAATTGTAAATGGGATTGACTCCTTAATTTCTGTTTCTTCAGTCTCATTGTTCGTGTATAGAAATGCCACTGACTTCTGGGCATTGATTTTGTATCCTGCCACATTGCCGAATTGCTGTATGAGTTCTAGCAATCTTGGGGTGGAGTCTTTTGGGTTTTCTATGTACAGTATCATGTCACCTGCAAAGAGGGAGAGTTTGGCTTCTTCTTTGCCAATTTGAACGCCTTTTATTTCTTTTTGCTGCCTGATTGCTGAGGCTAGGACTTCTAGTACTATGTTGAATAGCAGTGGTGAGAGTGGATATCCCTGTCTTGTTCCTGATCTTAGGGGAAAGGCTCTGAGTTTTTCCCCATTGAGATGTTATTTGCTGCGGGCTTTTTGTAGATGGCATTAAGATGCTGAGGAATGTTCCGTCTATCCCTACACCCTGAAGAGTTTTGATGAGGAATGGATGCTGTATTTTGTCAAATGGTTTCTCTGCATCTATTGAGAGGATCCTGTGGTTCTTGTTTTTTCTCTTGCTGATATGATCAATCACATTGATAGCTTTATGAGAGTTGAACCATCCTTGCATCCCCAGGATAAATCCCACTTGGTCATGGTAAATAATCTTCCTAATGTACTATTGGATCCTATTGGCTAGTATCTTGTTGAGAATTTTTGCATCTGTGTTCATCAGGGATATTGGTCTATAATTCTCTTTTTTGGCGAGATCTTTTCTCGTTTTGGAATTAAGGTGATGCTGGCCTCATAGAACGAATTTGGAAGTACTCCATCTCTTTCTATCTTTCCAAACAGCTTTAGTAGAATAGGTATGGTTTCTTCTTTAAACTTTTGATAGAATTCCCCAGGGAAGTCGTCTGGCCCTGGACTTTTGTGTCTTGGGAGGTTTTTGATGACTGCTTCAATTTCCTCTGGGTTATCAGCCTGTTCAGATTTTCTATTTCTTCCAGTTCCAGTTTTGGTAGTTTGTGGTTTTCCAGAAATGCATCCATTTCTTCTAGATTGCCTAATTTATTGGCATATAGCTATTCATAATATGTTTTAAAAATCGATTGTATTTCCTTGGTGTTGGTAGTGATCTCTCCTTTTTCATTCATGATTTTATTAATTTGAGTCTTCTCTCTCTTCTTTTTAATAAGGCTGGCTAATGGTTTATCTATCTTATTAATTCTTTCAAAGAACCAACTCCTGGTTCTGTTGATCTGTTCCACAGTTCTTCTGGTCTCAATTTAGTTAAGTTCTGCTCGAATCTTTATTAATTCTCTTCTTCTGCTGGGTGTAGGATCTTTTTGCTGTTTTCTCTCCAACTCCTTTAGGTGCAAGGTTAGCTTTTGTATTTGAGTTCTTTCCAGTTTTTGGATGGATGCTTGTATTGCAATGTATTTCCCCTTCAGGACTGCTTTTGCTGTATCCCAAAGATTTTGAATGGTTGCATCTTCATCTCATCAGTTTCCATGAATCTTTTTAATTCTTCCTTAATTTCCTGGTTGACCCTTTCATCTTTTAGCAGGATGGTCCTTAACCTCCACGTGTTTGAAATCCTTCCAAGCTTCTTATTGTGATTTACTTCTAATTTCAAGGCATTATGGTCTGAGAATATGCAGGGGACAATCCCAATCTTTTGGTATTGGTTAAGACCTGATTTGTGACCCAATATGTGGTCTATTCTGGAGAAAGTTTCATGTGCACTTGAGAAGAATGTGTATTCAGTTGCATTTGGATGTAAAGTTCTGTAAATATCTGTGAAATCCATCTGGTCCAGTGTATCATTTAAAGCTCTCGTTTCTTTGGAGATGTTGTGCTTAGAAAACCTGTCAATTGTAGAACGTGCTAAATTCAAGTTACCAAGAATAAGTGTATTATTTTCTAAGTATGTCTTAACTTTGGTTATTAATTGATTGTTATACTTGGCAGCTCCCACATTCGGGGCATAAGTATTCATGATTGTTAGGTCCTCTTGTTGGATAGATCCTTTAAGTATGATATAGTGTCCCTCTTCATCTCTTACTACAGTCTTTGAGATAAATTTTAATTTATCTGATATGAGGATTGCTACCCCTGCTTTCTTTTGAGGACCATTTGAATGGTACATGGTTCTCCAACCTTTTATTTTCAGGCTGTAGGTGTCCTTATGTCTAAAATGAGTCTCTTGTCGACAGCAAATAGATGGGTCCTGCTTTTTTATACAGTCTGAAACCCTGTGCCTTTTGATGGGGTCATAAGCCCATTCACGTTCAGAGTTACTATTGAAAGATATGAATTTAGTGTCATCATGATACCTATTCAGTCTCTGTTTTTGTGGATTGTTTCCTTGGATCTCCTCTTTCTTTTACAGGATTCCCCCTTAATATTTCTTGCAGAGCTGGTTTGGAGGTCACATATTCTTTCAGTTCCTGCCTGTCTTGGAAGCTCTTTATCTCTCCTTCCATTCTGAATGAGAGCCTTGCTGGATAAAGTATTCTTGGTTGCATGTTCTTCTCATTTAGGACCCTGAATATATCCTGCCAGCCCTTTCTGGCCTGCCAGGTCTCTGTGGAGAGGTCTGCTGTTACCCTAATAGTTCTCCCCATAAAGGTTATGGATTGCTTGTCTCTTCCTGCTTTAAGGATCTTCTCTTTATCTTTGGAATTTGCAAGTTTCACTATTAACTGTTGCGGTGTTGAGCAGTTTTTATTGATTTTAGGGGGGGATCTCTCTATCTCCTGGATCTGAATGCCTGTTTCCCTTCCCAAGTTAGGGAAATTCTCAGCTATGATTTGTTCAAATACAGTTTCTGGACCTCTGTCCCTTTGGTGCCCTCGGGAACCCCAATTAAACGTAGATTTTTTTTTTTCCCTTCTGAAGCTGTCATTTATATCCCTTAACCTATTCTCATGATCTTTTAATTGTTTTTCTTTTTTTTTCCCCTCATTTTTCTTCCTTGCCATCAACTTGTCTTCTATGTCACTCACTCGTTCTTCTACCCCATTAACCATCGTCGTTAGGACCTCCAGTTTGGATTGCATCTCATTTAATTGATTTTTAATTTCTGCCTGATTAGATCTAAATTCTGCAGTCATGAAATCTCTTGAATCCTTTATGCTTTTTTCTAGAGCCACTGGTAGCTTTATAATAGTGCTTCTGAATTGGCTTTCTGACATTGAAATGTAATCCAAATTTTGTAACTCTGTGGGAGAGAGGACTGTTTCTGATTCTTTCTTTTGATGAGAGTTTTTCCTTTTAGTCATTTTGCTCAGTGCAGAGTGGCCAAAACAAGTTGTACTGGAAAAAGGAGAAAAAGAGAGAGAAAAAGTGGGGGGGACAAAGAGAAAACAAAAAACAAGGGGGAGTATCCTCTGATTCTATATACTGTAAATCCCTCAACTTCCCTTGAAACTTTCCAGTGCTGCTTGGTCAATAACTTGCTTTTCCCCTGTCTTTTTGGTGGCCTTCTGGGGGAGGGGCCTGCTGTGCTGATTCTGAGGTGTGTGCACCTGGGGGAGCTGCCCAGCCCCTTGCCAGGTGCAAAGCTCAGTGAGAGCTGTTTATCCTGTGAGGCTCCTGCTCAGTCCCAAGTCAAGGAGACACCAGGAGGAACAACAACAGTCGGGGCGGCCAGCTCTCTAACCCTGGAGTTAGGTCCCGCAGTAACTACTGCAGCTCCCAGTCCGCAGGGGCCTGGATGCTCCACGGACAGGGGCACAGATTTGCACAGTTTGGGGCCGCCCGGTGGCAGGAGCGTCCTCCCTGTCCTGGGCCCTCCCGGCCTCTGCCTGTCCCGGGGGAGGCCGGATCCTGGGCTGTGTCCCGTCGCCCTGTGCTCCAGGGCCTGCGCTGTTGGATTCGCGCTCCCGCCCTGCAGCCCCCTCCGCGGAGCCGCCACCCGAGCCCCTCCGAGCTGCTCCGGGTCCCGCCGTGCGCGCTGCAGCCCTTAGGTAGCTCGGGGCGCTCTCCCGGGCGCAGGTGCCTGTTAGTGTCCCCGGGAGCCCGAGGGCATCCCCGCCCTCCTGGGTCCTGCTCCACCTCCCTGCGGGCCCCTTTCTGCCCAGGAAGGTTGGTGCAGCTCCTGCTCCTCCGGGACGGGGCTCTCCTGTCCTGGGGACACTCGCCCCGGCCTCAGCCCGGCTCCTCGGGGGCCCCTCCCCCTTGGAGGCCTTTTGTTCCTTTATTTCTTTTTCCCCGTCTTCCTACCTTGATAGAAGCGTGAACTCTTCTCACTGTAGCATTCCAGCTGGTCTCTCTTTAAACCTCAGGCCGAATTCGTAGATTTTCAGGATGATTTGAAGGTTATCTAGGTAATTTGGTGGGGACAGGGGACTTAGGGACCGTACTCTTCTGCCGTCTTGCCCCCCTCCGGGTTCCAATTTTGTAAGTAAAAAAATTCTCTCCTTATAACACATGCTTATTTAGAATAATAATCACATGCTTATTTTAGAATAATTAGAAAGTAAAGACAAGTGAAAAGAAAATTGAAATCATCTTTGATTTTTTCATTTGTAAGACTCCTTATGTAAAAACTATGAATTCTTCACAAAAGAGTTGCATTTTATGTATCTTGACTGAAAAATACATAATGAATACAAACTATTTGATATCAATAATACTTTTAAATAAACTTGTACTTTCTTGTCAGGATGATTTTACCATCCTGACAAAAGATATTACCCATATTTTTAAAAAATAGTAGCACATATAGAACAGAATACCTTGCCTACGTTGCATTTTGTTTGGCAACATCGATTCTCGGGGTCCTCTGTGTGTTCTGGATTGACTAGTTTACTTCTTTTTAATGGAATGTAATGTCATTGAGCCAGACATTTTTTAAATTCTAAAGAACTAGACAAGCATTTAAATACATATATCTATATAGCATTGCATAGCCATGCATGTTTCAACAAATTTTTTGTTTGCTTTTTTGTATGAAGTTTCTATTTAAATTCTAGTTAATTAACACAGAGTATAATATTAATTTCAGGAGTAGAATTTAGTGATTCGTCATTTATATGTAATACCCAGGGCTCATCAAAAGTTCCTTCCTTAATACCTATCACTCATTTAGCGCATCCCCTGGCCTACCTTCCCTTCAGCAACTCTCAGTTTTTTCTCTATAGTTAAGAGTCTATTTCATGGTTTGCCTCTCTCTCTTTTCCCCCATGTTCTTATGTTTTATTTCTTAAATTCCACATAAGAGTGAAATCATATGGTATCCCTGTCAAAATACCATCAACATTTTTCATAGAGCTAGAGCAAACAATCCTAAAATTTATGTGGAATCACAAAAGACCCCAAATAGCCAAAGCAATCTTGAATAAGAAAAGCAAAGCTGGAGGCATCACAATTCTGGATTTCAAGCTCTCTTACAAAGCTATGATCATCAAGAGAGTATGGTACTCACACAAAAATAGACATCTAGATCAATGGAACAGAATAGAAAACCCAGAAACAGACCCACAACTATATGGTCAGCTAATCTTCAACAAAACAGAAAAGAATAGTCAATGAGAAAAAGACAGTCTCTTCAACAAATGGTGTTGGGGAAACTGGGCAGCAATATGCAAAAGAATGAAACTGGGCCACTTTTTATACTGTACACAAAAACAAATTCAAAATGGATGAAAGACCTAAATATGAGGCAGGAAATCATCAAAATCCTAGATGAAGACACAGGCACTAACCCTTTTGACATCAGTTGTGGCAACTTTTTAGTAGACATGTCTCTGGAGGCAAGGAAAACAAAAGCAAAAATAAAGTATTGAGACTTCATCAAAATAAAAAGCTGCACAGTAAAGGAAACAACCAACTAAACTTAAAAAAAAAAGGAATGGGAGAAGATATTTGCAAATGACATATCTGATAAAGGGTTAGTATCCAAAATCTATAAAGAACTTTTCAAACCCAATACCTGAGAAACAAATAAGGCAGTTAAAAAATGGTCAGAAGATACGAATAGACATTTTTTTCCAAAGAAAACATCCAGATGTATGATAGACACATGAAAAGATGCTCAACATCACTAATCAGAGAAATACAAATCAAAACTACAATGAGATAACACTTAAAAAAAGAGATAACACTTTAAAGCTGTCAGAATGGCTAAAATTAACAATGCAGGAAGCAACAGATGTCAGTGAAGATGTGTGGAAAAGGAAACCCTCTTATTCCGTTGGTGGGAATGCAAACTGGTGCAGCCACGGTAGAAGATAGTGTGGAGGTTCCTTAAAAAGTTAAAAGTAGAACTATCGTATGACCCTGCAATTTCACTATTAGGTATTTACCCAAAGAACACAAAAATACTGATTTGAAGGGGTACATGCACCCTGATGATTATTGCAGCATTATCAATGATGGCGGCCAAATGATGGAAAGAGCCCACATGTCCATTGACTAATGAATGGCTAAAGAAGGGTATATATATATATATATATATATATATATATATATATATATATACTCAGTCGTAAAAAAAAATAGTGAAATCTTGAGAGGCAAGACGGTGGAGGAGCAGGGTCCTCAATGCACCTGGTTCCCCCAATTTACCTAGATAACCTTCAACCCATCCTGAACACCTATGAATTTGACGGGAGATGTAAAGAGAGAATGGCTGGAACGCTACAGAGGGAAGGGTTTTTGCTTCTAACAAGATAGGTAGGAGGAAAAAAATAAAAAAGAATCAAGTCGGGGAGGGACCCGGTGACCAGCTGGGCTAAGGTGCGCAGCCGGAGCCTCAGGAACAGGAGAGCCCAGCCCCGGAGAAGCAGGAACTTTACAAATCCGCCCCGGATTCTTCTCAGACGGGAAGTGCTCCGCAGGGAAATTGGGCAAAACCGCAGAAAAGGCAGTGGAGCCTCTAGTCTCCCGGCGTCGCTAGCAGAGGAGGGGTGCCCAGGGAGAGTGCACTGCACACAGTGGGCCCATCTCCGTAAAGGGCTGGAGCCGCCTGGTGGGGCCTCCGGGGGGAGCCGATCGGTAAGACCGGGGCTCCCGGGGGAGGGGGCTGCGCCCTGCTGCTGTCGGGAGCTGCACGCCTCGGGAGCGCAATTCCAGGAGCGCAGGCCCTGGATCCCAGGGCGCCGAGGGACACAGCCCACGATCGTGTGGTCCCCCTGGGACAGGCAAAGGTGGGGAAGGCACAGGGCAGTGAGGACGGTCCTGCCACCAGGCACCACCAAGCTGTGCAGGTCAGTGCCTCCTGCCATCCCGGGAGCATCTAGGCCAGTGCAGACTGGGAGACTATGGGTGGTTACAAGGGGAGCTGACGCCAGAGCTGGAGACCTGGCTGCCGCCAGTGTGGTGTTCCTCCTGGTGTCACTGTGCCTGGGAAGGGAGGACTGTGAGGGGACAGAGGCCTCCTGGGGTCAACAATTCCCACTGAGCCCAGCACCTGGCAGGGGGCAGGGCATCTCCCCCAGGTACACACTTCTGAGAATCAGCACAGCAGGCCCCTCCCCCAGAAGACCAGCTGGAAGGAAGAGGGCAAGAACTTGCTCTTAATATTTTTTTCTCCTTTCCCACCTTAAATACAATATTTTAACAGCTCTTCATTTTTGAGCTTCTTCCTCTTTGACATTCATATTTCTACAGTTACATGTCTTAGATAAATTTATGACTTCTGGATTCCCTTCAACACACTCAATTTAATTTTGGGATATATGAGACATGGATTTTGTTTTGTGTTTTTGATTTCTCTGCCTCATTTTGTTCTACAATGGCAGAAGTTAATACCTTCTAAAACATGACCAGCATGCACCCAGAACCAAGTGGAATACTGTGCTGGTTCATTCTGTGAGATTATATTTTCTCTTCATTCCTATTCTGCTGCCCTCTTTTATCTTTGTTTTTCAATTTAGTGTTCCTTTTGTTTTATTTTGTTCTGATCTTTATTTTTAATTTCTGGTCTCTGACCTCGTCAGAATCATCTAGGGTGGAATTTACATAGGTCGTGGTTGATATTCTTGACTCAGCCTGCTCATACAGCCACTCTGCACTGGACAAAATGACTACAAGGAAGAATTCACCACACACACACACACACACACACACACACACACACAAAATCAGAAACAGTGCTTTCTGCCACACACTTACAGAATATAGATTACAATTTGATATCAGAAAGCCATTTCAGAAGCACAATTGTAAAGCTTTTGGTGGCTCTGGAAAAAATGCATAAATGACTCTAGAGACTTCATGACTGCAGAATTGAGATCTAATCAGGCTGAAATTTAATAATAAATTAAATGAGATGCAATCCAAACTGGAAGTCCTAACAGCTAGGGTTAATGAGGTGGAAGAGAGTGAGTGACATAGAAGACAAGGTGATGGCAAGGAAGGAAGCTGAGGAAAAAAGAGAAAAACAATTAAGAGACCATGAGGAAAGGTTAAGAGAAAAAATGATAGCCTCAGAAGGAAGAATCTACTTATAATTGGGTTCCAGAAAATGCTGAGAGGGACAGAGGGCCAGGCAGTATATTTGAACAAATCATAGCTGAGAACTTCCCTAATATGGAGAGGGAAACAGGCATTCAGATCCAGAAGATAGAGGTTGCCTCCCAAAATCAATAAAACCCATTCAACACCTAGACATTTAAAAGTGAAACTTGCAAATTCCAAAGAGAAAGAGAAAATCCTTAAAGTAGTGAGAGACAAGAGATTCTTAACTTATATGGGGAGAAATATTAGAATAACAGCAGACACCTGGCAGGCCAGAAAGGGCTGGCAGGATATATATCAGGGCACTAAATGAGAAGAACATGCAGCTAAGAATACTTTATCCAGCAAAGCTCTCATTCAGAATAGAATGAGAGATAAAGAGCTTCCAAGATAGGCAGAAACTGAAAGAATATGTGACCACCAAATCAGCTCTGCAAGAAATATTAGAGGGGAACCTGTAGAAGAAAGAGGAAGCCCAAAGAAATAATCCACAAAAACTGGGACTGAATAGGTATTATGATGACACTAAATTCATATCTTTCAATAGTTCTGAACGTGAATGGGCTAAATGATGCCATCAAAAGATGCAGGGTTTCAGACTGGATAAAAAAGCAAGACCCATTATTTGCTGTCTACAAGAGACTCATTTTAGACCTAAGGACACCTCCAGCCTGAAAATGAAAAGGTCTTCACCTTTCATTTCACAATTTACCATTCAAATGGTCCTCAAAAGAAGGCAGGGGTAGCAATCCTCATATCAGATAAATTAAAGTTTAACCCAAAGACTCTAGTAAGAGATGAAGAGGGACACTATATTATACTTAAAGGGTACCTAGCCGACAAGAAGAGTTAACAATCATGAATATTTGTACCCCTAATGTGGGAGCTGCCAAGCATATTAATCAATGAATAACCAAAGTAAAGACATACTTAGATAATAATGTACTAATAGTAGGAGACTTCAACATGGCACTTTCTGCCAATGACAGATCTTCTAAGCAGAACATCAGCAAGGAAACAAGGGCTTTAAATGATACTGGACCAGATGGGTTTCACAGATATATATAGAACTTTTCATCTGAATGCAGTTGAATACACATTCTTCTCAAGTGCACATGGAACTTTCTCCGGAATAGACTACATACTGGGTCACAAATCAGGTCTCAACTGATACCAAAAGATTGGAATTCTCCCCTGCATATTTTCAGACCCCAATGCTTTGAAACTAGAACTCAATCCCAAGAAGAAATTTCGAAGAAACTCAAACACGTGGAGTTTAAAGAGCATGCTACTAAAAGATGAATGGGTTAACCAGGAAATTAGGGAAGAATTAAAAAGATTCATGGAAACTAATGAGAATGAAGATACAACCATTCAAAATCTTTGGGATACAGCAAAAGCAGCTCTAAGAGGGAAATACATTGCAATACAAGCCTCCCTCAAATAATTGGAAAAAACTCAAAAACAAAAGTTAACCTCACACCTAAAAGAACTGGAGAAAGAACAGCAAGTAAAACCTACACCAAGCAGAGAAAGAGAGATAATAAATATTCAAGCATAACTCAATGAAATAGAGACCAGAAGAACTGTAGAATAGATCAACAAAACCAGAAGCTGGTTCTTTGAAAGAATTAATAAGACAGATAAACCACTAGCCAGCCTTATTAAAATGAAAACAGACTCGAATTAATAAAATCATGAATGAAGAGGAGAGATCACAACCAATACCAAGGAAATACAAACGATTTTAAAAATGTATTATGAGTATCTATATAGCAACAAATTAGACAACCTAGAAAAAATGGATGCATTTCTGGAAAACCACAAATTACCAAAGCTGGTCAGGAAGAAATAGAAAACCTGAACGGGCCAGTAACCAGTGAGGAAATTGAAGCAGTCATCAAAAACCTCCCAAGACACAAAAGTCCAGGGCCAGATGCTCCCTAGGGGAATTCTATCAAACGTTTAAAGAAACCATACCTATTCTACTAAAGCTGTGCTGAAGAATAGAAAGGGATGGAATACTTTGAAAGACATTTTATGAGGTCAGCATGATCTTGATTCCAAAAGTGGTGAAAGATACCACCAAAAAAGGAAAAATTATAGACCAATACCCCTGATTAACTGGATGCAAAAATTCTCACCAAGATACTAGCCAATAGAACCAACAGTTCATTAAGAAGATTATTCACCATGACCAAGTGGGATTTATCCCGGGGATGCAAGGATGGTTCAACACTTGTAACACAATCAATGTGATAGATCACATCAACAAGAGAAAAGACAAGAACCATATGATCCTCTCAATAGGAGCAGAGAAAGCATTTGACAAAATACAGCATCCATTCCTGATCAAAACTCTTCAGGGTGTAGAGATAGAGGGAACATTCCTCAGCATCTTAATGCCATCTACAAAAAGCCCACAGCAAATATCATTCTCAATGGAGAAAACTCAGAGCCTTTCCCCTAAGATCAGAAACAAGACAGGGATGTCCACTCTCACCACTGCTATTCAACATAGTACTAGAAGTCCTAGCCTCAGCAATCAGACAACAAAAAGAAATAAAAGACATTCAAATTGGCAAAGAAGAAGCCAAACTCTCCCTCTTTGCAGATGGCATGATACTGTACATAGAAAACCCAAAAGACTCCACCCCAAGATTGCTAGAACTCATATAGCAATTTGGCAATGTGGCAGGATACAAAATCAACACCCAGAAATCAGTGGCATATCTATACACGAACAATGAGACTGAAGAAAGAGAAATTAAAGAGTCAATCCCATTTACAGTTGCACCCAAAAGCATAAGATACCTAGGAATAAACCTAACTAAAGAGGTAAAGGATCTATACCCTAAAAACTACAGAACACTTCTGAAAGAAATTCAGGAAGACAGAAAGAGATGGAAATACATTCCATGCTCATGGATTGGAAGAATTAATACTGTGAAGATGTTTATGCTACCCAGGCCAATTTATATTTTCAATGCAATCCCTATCAAAATACCATGTACTCACTTCACAGAGTTGGAACAAATCATCTTAAGGTTTGTGTGGAATCAGAAAAGATCCCAAATAGCCAGGAGAATATTGAAAAAGAAAACCAGAACAGAGGGCATCAGAATGCCTGACTTCAAGCTGCATTACAAAGCTGTGATCATCAAGATAGTGTGGTACTGGCACAAAAACAGACACTTCGGTCAATGGGACAGAATAGAGAACCCAGAAATGGGCCCTCAACTCTATGGTCAACTAATATTTGACAAAGCAGGAAAGAGTATCTACTGGAAAATGGACAGTCTCTTCAATAAATGGTTTTGGGAAAATTGGACAGCCACGTGCAGAAGAATGAAACTGACCATTCTGTACACCATACACAAAGATAAACTAAAAATAGATAAAAGATCTAAATGTGAGACAGGAATCCATCAAAACCTAGAGAACACCACACCCTTTCTGAACTTGGCCACAGCAACTTGCAAGATACTTCTATGAAGGCAAGGGAAACAAATAAAAAATGAACTATTGGGACTTAATACAGATAAAAGCTTCTGCACAGCAAAAGAAACAGTCAACAAAACTAAACGACAATCTACAGAATGGGAAAAGATATTTGCAAATGACCTATCAGATAAAGGGCTAGTATCCAAGTTCTATAAAGAATGTATTAAACTCAACATCAAAGAAACAAACAATACAATCATGAAATGGGCAAAAGACATGAACAGAAATTTCTCCAAAGATGACTTACAAGCACATGAGAAAATGCTCCGCATCACTTGCCCTCAGGGACGGACAAATCAAAACCACAATGAGATCCCACCTCACACCAGTGAGAATGGTGAAAATTAACAAGACAGGAAACAACAAATGTTGGAGAGGATGCGGAGAAAAGGGAACCCTCCTGCACTGTTGGTGGGGATGCAAGCTGGTGCAGCCACTCTGGTAAATTGTATGGAGGTTCTTCAAAGAGTTAAAAATAGAGCTATCCTATGACTCAAATTGCACTACTGGATATTGACCCCAAGGATACACATGTAGTGAAAAGGCAGGACACCTGCACCTCAATATTCACAGTAGCAATGTCCACAATAGCCAAAGTGTGGAATAGCCAGGACATCCTTCACAGACATATGGATAAAGAAGATGTGGTCTATATGTATATACAAGGGAATATTACTCAGCCAGAAAGGAGAATACTCACCGTTTACTTCCATGGTCATATGGTTTCACTCATATGGGGAATATAACAAATAGTGAAAGGGATTATAAGGGAAAGGGGGGAGGAAACTGAGTGGGAAAAATTAGAGAGGGGACAGACCATGAGACACTTCTAGCTCTGGGAGACAAAGGGCTGCAGAAGGGGAGGTGGGTGGGGAGTTGGGGTAACCGAGTGACAGGAACTGAGGGGGGTACTTGATGGCATGAGCACTGGGTGTTATACTATATGTTGGCAAATTGAACTTCAATTTTAAAAATAATAAAATAAAATAATAAAACCTTGCCATTTGCAACAATATGGATCGAAGTAGAGTGTATTATGCTAAGGGAAATTGAGAAATACAAATTCTATATTTATAAATTTTTATGCTATATTATATATAATATGTATTATGTCCTATTTGTGTTATTTGTGTAAAAATCATGTGACTGAAATGTTGGTAAAAGTTCGTGTTTCTGAGATGGCCAATGGATGCATTAAAAGTAAACTGTGTTTACATTTTTGAATTTCTAGCAATAGAGTACCAGAAGACTCTAAAAACAAATTAATATTTTGTGGAAAGAGTTCATTGCATGTTAAAAGGTTTCCCTTTGTCCCTGGGAAGCTGTGCAATCCTGTGTAAAATGTCTTTTTGAGTGAGGCTGGGCCAATAGAATAATCTGTTCAGGGCAACCCTCTGGGAACGCGCTGGGTGATAAGCAGCTGCACCATGTCAGTTAACTCTGATGCATTCAGAGGTCTCAGGAAAGCAGGTGCCCTGGCTCTGATGCCACTCCTTGAAATGAATGGGAAACCCAGTGGAATAGCAATGTTGGGATTTCAGTGAAAGCATCACTGACTTTGGCTATGGGGACATCATGACCACTCTACCAAACCAGTGACTCTAGGTAACCCCAGGCTTACCATTTTTGACCACTTTTTGGAGTTGTGTAGATTAATTTCAATGCCAGCAGGATAATAGAACAGTTCCGGTTACTAAAATAAAAGTCTGCTATAATAACAATGTAATACCTCCCCTTCTAATGCCTATTGGGTTGTGGATACTTTCTGTGAGAAAGTCAAAGAAGATGAATGCAAAACAGTGATCTTGGCTCAGTAAATAATCCAAGCCAATAGAGAGCTTAGTCCATCCCTCATAAAGCTGACTTCTTTCGGAGTTTTCCATTGCATAAATTACTCAATAGGATTAAACTAAACATTTTAAAATTTATAATAACATAGTCTATCTGTGAAGTTACTGTTAGTGCTCTTAGGAATAATGTTCTAAACTGTTAAAAAAATAAACTGTTAAGTTGTTGTGGCAGAAAAAAAACAGTAATAAAGCTATTAAAAAACAACATTGTAATAGATAACATATATGTTATCTATACATACATATATGTTATCTACATATAGATATATTATCTACATATATACATATGTATATATATATGTTATCTACTTAGAGGATCTGTTTAATCAGTATCATCTATCTATTATTTATCTCTCTATCATCTAACTATATTTGCTTAGAGGATCAGTTAATCAATGTCAGCTAATCTTTTCTAAATAGCTTTGCTTTTTTGACACAAAGGATGCAAATGGAGGCCACCAAGAACAAGCTATATTTTCCTTCTAGAAAATTCTCCCTTCTTTATTTGGATTTTAGTTTGGTTCTCCTGAGTAATTCAGTGTTTCCAAAAATTTGTTCCATAGAACAAAATAGAAATTTTGTTCTAAAAGGTGATCTTTTATTTTTAATTTCAATTCCAGTATAATTAACATATAGTGTTATATTAGCTTCAAGTGTACAATATAGTGATTCACAATTCTGTACATGACTCAGTGCTCATCTTGGTAAATGCACTCTTTAATCCCTATCACCTGTTTCACTCATTCCCCATGCTCCTCCCTTATGGCAACCATTAGTTGCTCTTTTTAGTTAAGAGACTTTTTTTTTTTTTAATCTCTCTCTCTCTCTTTTTTTCCTTTGCTCCTTTGTTTCCCTTCTTAAATTGTACATGTTAGTAAAATCATAAGATACTTGTCTTTCTGTGACTGGCTTATTTTGCTTAATATCATACTCTTTCCCTCCATCCTTGTTGCAAATGCAAAATTTCATTCTTTTTAAAGGCAGAATAATATTCCATTTTATATATTTTTATATTTACATAAAAATATATAAATATTATATATATAATATATATATGTGTATGCAAACTTCTTCAACAAACATATACTTTTTATTAAGTTTTTAATTTTAATTCCAGTATATTTAACATCCAATATTATATTAGTTTCAGGTGTACCATACAGTGATTTAACAGTACTATACATTACTTAGTGCTCATCATGAGAAGTATATTTTTGATCTCCCCACTCACCTCCCTTCTGGGAATCATCAGTTTGTTCTCTGTAGTTAAGAGTGTGTTTCTTGATTTGTGTCTCTTCTTTTTCCTTTGCTTATTTGTTTTATTTTTTCAAATTACATGAGTGAAATCATATGATATTTGTCTTTCTCTGACTGACTTATTTCGCTTAGCATTATACTCTTTAGCTCCATCCATGTTGTTGCAAATGGCAAGATTTCATTCTGAGTAACATTCCAGTGTGTGTGTGTGTGTGTGTGTGTGTATCTTCCATATTCATTCATTTATTGATAGGTTGTTCCATAATTTGGCTATTGTAAATAATGCTGTAATAAACACAGGGGTGATATATCTTTTTGCATTAGTGTTTTTATAACCCGGTAGTGGAATGACTGGATCATAGGGTATTCTATTTTTAATTTTTTGGGAAACCTCTATAATGTCCATAGTGACTGAACCAGTTTGTATTCCTACCAACAGCACACGAGAATTCCTTTTTCCTCCACACCCTTACTGACACATTGTTTCTTGTGTTTTTGCTTTTAGCCATCCTGACATGATATTTCATCATGGTTTTGATTTGCATTTCCCTGATGATGAGTGATGTTGAACATCTTTTCATGTGTCTGTTGGCCATCTGTGTGTCTTCTTCAGAGAAATGTCTGTTTATGTCTTCTGTCCATTTTTAATTGGATTATTTGTTTTTGAGATGGTGAACTGTATAAGTTCCTTATATATTTTGGACACTAACCTCTTATCAAATATGTCATTTACAAATATCCTCTCCCATTCAGTAGGCTGCCTTTTAGTTTTGTTTATTATTTCCTTCATTGTGCAGCTTTCTATTTTGATGAAGTATAGTTTATTTTTGCTTTTATTTACATTGCCTCTGGAGACATATCTAGAAAAATGTTACTACATCTAATGTCAGAACTCTCTTCTAAGATTTTTATGGTTGTAGGTGTCACACTTAGGTCCTTAATCCATTTTGAGTTTATTTCATGCAGAGTGTAAGAAAGTGGTCCAGTGTCATTCTTTTGCATGTAGCTGTCCAGTTTTCTTAGCACTATTTGTTGAAGAAACTGTCTTTTTCCCATTGCATATTGTTAACTCTTTTGTCAAAGGATAACTGGCTGTAAAAGTGTGGGTTTATTTTCGGGCTCTGTCCTGTTTGATTGACCTATGTGTCTGTTTCTGTGCCAGTACCATGCTCATGTTTTGATTACTACACCTTTGTAGTATATCTTGAAGTCTGGGATTGTGACACCTCCAGTTTTTTCATTTTCAAGATTGCTTTGACTATTTGGGGTCTTTTGTGTTTGAAAAATTCTGTTGATATTTTCATAGGGACTGAATTAGAGATTTCACAGGGATTTCATCTATGTAGATCGCTTTGGGTAGTATGGAGATTCTAACAATATTTATCGCCCCAATCCATGAGCATATAATATCTTTCTGTTTGTGTCATCTTCAATTTCTTTCATCAATGTTTTATGGTTTTCAGAGTACAGATCTTTCACTTCCTTGATTAAGTTTTTCTTAGATATTTTATTCTTTTTGATGCAATTGTAAATGGGATTGATTTCTTAATTTTTCTTTCTGCTACTGTATTATTTAATGTATAGAAATGCAAAATATCTCTATATATTGATTTTTAATCCTATAAGCCTACTGAATTCACTTATCAGTTGTAGCAGTTTTATGGTGGAGTATTTAGGGTTTTCCATATTTAGGGTTTTTCTATATGACATAATACTATTTCTTTTTGTCAGATTGCTGTGGCTAGGACTTCCACTACTATGTTAAATAAAAGTGGTAAGAGTAGACATCCTTGTCTTATTCCTAATCTTACAGGAATAGCTTTCTATTTTCATCATGATTTATCCATTGCTGCAAGTGGATTGTTAATGTCCCCTACTATTCTTGTATTACTATTGATTATTTATGTTTGTTATTAGCTGTTTTATGTATTTAGGTGCTGTCAGGATGGGTGCGTACATATTTACATAAACATTGTTATATCTTCTTGTTGGATTTTTCCCTTGTCTTTCTCTTTCTGTTGTTACAGTCTTTGTTTTGAAGTCTATTTTTGTCTGAGGTAAGTATGGCTACTCTGGCTTTCTTTTCACTTCAAATTACATGATAAATATTTTCCACTACTTCACTTTTAATATGCATTATCTTTACTTCTGAAACAAGTCTCTTGTGGGTAGTACATAAATTAGTCTTGCTTTTTTATCCATTCTATCACAATTTGTTTTTTGATTGGGGCATTTAGTTCATTTACATTCAGAGTAATTATTGATAGATATGTACTTATTATTATTTTGTATTATTATTATTATTATTATTATTATTATTATTTTGTTACTGGTTTTATGATTTTTTTTGTAATTCTTCTCTGCTCCTTCTCTTGCTCTTTTCTCTCCTGGTTTGCTGACTTTCTTTAGTGATATACTTGTATTACTTTCTTTTTGTTTTTTTCCATTTCTATTACTGGATTTTGGTTTGTGGTTACCATTTGGTTTGTATATGTAACATCTTCTGCATATAGCGGTTTATATTAAGTTGATGATTACTTAAGTTTGAACCCATTCTTTACTCCTCTTCCCTACCACATTTTAATGTATATGATGTCATAGTTTACATTTATTTTTTGAATTTCTTGGTTGATTTATATAGATATACTTAATTGTACTGCTTTTGTGCAGCCTACTTTTCTTATTACTCCTTATGCCCTTTCCTTTCTAATCAAAAAGTTTCCTTTAACATTTCTTGAAGACTGCTTAATAGGCATGAATTCCTTTAACTTTTGGTCCTCTTGGGAACTCTTTATCTCTCCTTTTATTCTAAATGGGAAACTTGCTGGATAGAATATCCTTGGTTGCAGTGGTTTTTTTTTTTTTTTTTTTTCTTTTAGCACTTTGAATATATCATGCCATTTTCTTCTGGCCTTTAAAGTTTCTGTTGAAAAATCAGCTGGTAGCCTTATGGGGTTTCCCTTGAATATAACTGTATTCTTTTGCTGTTTTTAAAATTCTCTCTTAATCATTACCTTTTGTCATTTTAATTACTATGTATCTTGGTGAGGACCTCCTTGGGTTGATTTTGTTGGAGGCTTTCTGTGGCTCCTGAATCTGGGTATCTGTTTCCTTCCACAGATTTGGATAATTTTTAGCCATTATTTTTTCAAATACAGTTTCTGCCTCTTTTGTCTCTCTTCTCCTTCTGGGATCGCTGTAATACAAATGTTATTATGCTTTTTCATGTTGCTGAGTTCCCTAAATCTATTTTCATTTATTATTATTATTTTATTTTCTTTCTCTTGTTCAACTTGATTGCCTTCCATTTCTCTATCCTCCAGATCACTGATCCATTCTTCTGCTTCCCCTGTCTATTCTTTATTTTATCTAGTGTATTTTTAATTTCGGTTATTGAGTTATTATTTCTGGTCGGTTCTTTTCAATACTTTCTAAGTCTTTGTTGAGAGCCTCACTATAGTCTTTTACTCTTCTCCAGTCCAGTGAGTATCTTTATGACCATTGCTTTAAATTTTCTATCAGGCATATTACTTATTTCCAGCTTTATTGAAGGTTGAGATTACTAAATGCCACAGGTAGGAAGTCTAAAAAATGATGTGAAGTAGTTTTTTTTCCTTAAGGAAAAAAGCCTGAGTCTCCTGAATGGGTAGTGTGGGAAGAAGAGAGTTGAAGGAAAGAGGAACATGTGTGCAATGGCTTCACCTTTAGGCTAAGATCTTGTGGTAGAGAATTGCTAGGTAAATCTGTGGAAAGGAAAAGGCAAAATAAAGGGTCTTGTTCACACTTTGTGGGTCACAAATCTTAGATAACATCACTATACTAACTGCACTTACTGGAGGGGTGGCATTAGAGTAAAAACAGTGGTATGGAGCAGGTATGGAGTCTAAGTTAGCAAGTTTGAACCTCTTTTAGTTCTCAAATGACATAGAAATGTCCCAGATGTTTTTATAGTCCTATTGGAGAAGATAAACAATAGCTGGATAGGGCCCATAGGCTATTGAAGATGAGTGAAGCAAGCCATGATACCTAGTGATCTACCTCTGAGGCCATGGGAGGATAGTAGTTAGCAAGAGTCAAACAAAAAACAAAGAAATGGTTTCAGAGTTATCTCTACTTACTAATTAGAGTGAGGTGAGACTGAATCAGCAAAGAAAGACTCCTAAGTCTTGACTAAAGCAAGAAGCCATGGCTAGTGTTAACCAACTATAGACATCAGTGGCTATTAGCAGGCTACTGGTGACCAGGCAGGTGAGAGACATCTCTGAGGAGATCAGAGAATCCAGAAGATAGCAAGAGAACCTCCTGTTGTTCACTGCCATTAGGCATGTAAAAAATGATGTGCTGGTAAATATTTAACTGGCTCTTTCCTCCCCCCAAAAGTTCTGATTTACAGCATGTGACAACTCCAGGAATATAAATATACCATGTCTGAGTTTAAGCAATCAGCATGATATCACTGAACACAGAGTTGGGAAAAGATGTGTATAACTGTCTCAGACTTCATATAAATCCCACTCTCATGCATAATCTATACTTGGATGCCAAATTAAGAAGGGATTGAGAGGAAATAAAAGCCTGAAAAACATTTATCTGAAGAGACTTAGTTACATCCAGCAAGTAGGAAAGATAATGTTCTTTTCATTCCTGTTCCTCTCCAGGTACTTGGTTAAGGGAAGATTATTAAAAACATTAGAAAAAAAATCTACATAATTTTGTACATTCAAATGTTAAGTTTTCACCCATCTTATTTGAGTACAGAACTCTTTTCCCCCTTTGGGTTACCAATTTGAGAATTGCTATTCTTTCTTCATCCTTCATTGATTCTTCTTCCTATATATTTGGGTTCAGTCTCAAAATTTGGGCACAAAGCTCAAGTTATCTCCCCCTGTGGGTCTCTACTATGAGATATAATAAAATATATATATACATGTACATATAATATACATATATATTTGTACAACATATACATATATGTTTGTTAATTTATGAGTCTGTATCTCCAGTGTGACACCACCTCTAATGCTCAGGCAAATCATGCTGTATACACTTCGTTTTAGTTCTCTGTCATCCAATGAAACTAGTATATCCATAACCAAAGCTAATATTTTCACCATTCTCAAATCAGTCTCCAGTTTCCCAACTCAATTTTTCCACTTTTTTTGGAATCATTTTTCCTTCCTTTCACATTCACTTCTAAGTAAGTCTTTCACATTTTACCCTTATTTTTCATTCCCATTGCCACAGCCCTAGTTCAAACTCATAACCCCATACCTTAATAATCATAATAGTCTCTGAGTATAATGATTTTTATTTTATTTTAATGATTTATTTTTGTAAATAATTAAAATAGTTTATCATAAAAAATAGAAAATATAGTTATGCAAAAACAAATAAACTGAAAATAACCCTGAAATCCCATTTCCCAGAGATGACAATATTTGTTAAATTTCTTGGTTAATCTTATTTCAGGTATATTGTGTGTGTGTGTGTGTGTGTGTGTGTGTGTATGAGAGAGAGAGAAGGAATATCAATCATATAAAAATATAATCTACATACAATAACACTATCATTTATTGATGTTACAGGTGAAGACTCTGCATATATTATCTCCTTAAATATTCAAAAATTTTATGAGGTAAATATGATTATCTTAATTTTACAGATAAACTAGAGCTTAGAGAGTCCCACAATGTTACACAGCTAGTTAAGTGGAGGAACCAAGGAAGTCTGATGGACCCCAAAGTCTATGCCTTTACCACTTTACTTTTACCCCATAACACAACCATATGATCAAATTGCATATACTCTTGCTAACCAGATATGAAGTCTGCATATTTCCCCCTGGGCACCCCAGGCTTATATGCACACATTGGCGTATAAAAAGGGAAACTCTTAGAAAAGTTGTGGGGATACATATAAGGATGATACTTGTGGGATAGTTTCATAAAAGAAGAAGCATCTCAGCTACCAAGCTCACAGATAAAAATGAGAAGGAAGGGAGAGAGTATGTGGGAGGTGTGGGCAGCCTCACCTCACACAGGAATGGGAGAACAGGAAGCTGGTAGGGATTTCATGAGACAAATACTCAGGGTAGGCTAGGAGGACCTAAAATGATGTGTCAGGAGGTGGAACTTTACCCTGTAAGTAGTGGAGTTATTTAAAGTTTTTGAGCATGGAAACAACATAGTTAATTAGATCAGTATTTTAGGCAGCCAACCTCAGTAGCAAAATTGAAGGTGGATTGTAGGTGGTTGTAGACCAGTAGAGAAACAATATTTCTTCAAATATATTGCCTTTGAACTTTCCTTTACAATATAATTGGTAGAAATTATTAGTTCTCAGGCAGCCTGTAATAAACTGTGGAAAGAGAAATGGTTCCTAGGTCTACCATTACACAGTGGATATGGCAGAGGATGCATAGCAGTATCACTGAAGACATCTGTCTTCAGAAGGATGCCAGGCTTATTATGGTCTTAAAAGATTTTTGGTTTTAGGGAGTCTTGGCAAATATGTTCATTGGTAAATGTGTGTGTGTGTGTTCATGTGTGTATGTGTGTTTGACATTGAATATACAGATATTGAATATCTGAACCTGTTTGCTGTTTACAGTATTTGGAGAGGAGCAGGGAGTGAACAGTCTCCTGTGTATCTCTGTGTCCTGAAAGAGTTCATAGAAAGCAGAGAGAGAAATATATAGTTAGTTGCCTTTGAGATTTAATTTGTGAATCTGAAGAACATTGAAAAACAAAAATCTGTGTATGTACACATGAGGAAATTGAAGTATCTAGTGATTATATTGTATTATTCTAGGTATAATTTCAGACTTTTAAAAGTACATATTATTTATAAGGAATCCTATAATTATAAACTTTCAATGAAATACATTATTTCCTGAACTATCTGTAATAGCCTCTTTGAGGCCATCTGTGGAAGGTCAAATTATTTATCTAATTTTGGTTTGTTGGTCACAGTACAGAGATGAGAGTTAGAGGTAGTCATCTCTGTTGTCAAATGTGCAGTCACATGCTGTGAGTAAATGTCTTGGCATTTAAGGGTGAGGTTTAGATATTGCATATAAAGCTTTTCAATTTATAAAAGGCATGTGATTCAGATTTGTTGTCTTATCTATTTACTTTGTGAAATTGAATGCAGAGTTGTTGAAGATTTAGGTATTCTTCAAACTCTATTCTTCTACTTGATGACCTAAGCAACACCATTTCCTTTCTTCTTTGCTCTAATTATCCAGTCCTTCACTCTGCCTCACAGCTTTTCCTGCTGACCTCTTTCTCATGCCTTTCTGCCCTCTGTTTGTCATGTTTCCTGCCTTCTCACAAAGACCAATAAACAGAATGTTGACAGTTGAGAGTTGGGTTTTTATAATTTCAGCTCTGTAACTAACCAGCTGCATAACTTTGGGCAAGTCCTTTTACCTTTCTTACTCAAAGTTTTCTTCATCACTACGTTGTAGAGTGGGAAATAGATGATCTCTGTGGTCTCTTCAACTCTGGTATTTGTGTCTCTAACAAACATGGAATGTAATTATTGTAATAACAGTAATGAGAGAGATGGATTAAGGGAAAACTCCCCCAAAGCATGATGTGCTTTTGTGATAATATTACAATGATATCATCAATGCTGTAGAACTCTCCACAAGAATAAGTTTTCTTTTTTTTTTTTTAAGATTTCATTTATTTATTCATGAGAGACACACAGA
Organism: Vulpes vulpes; assembly: GCF_048418805.1. Classification (NCBI taxonomy): domain Eukaryota; kingdom Metazoa; phylum Chordata; class Mammalia; order Carnivora; family Canidae; genus Vulpes; species Vulpes vulpes. The sequence continues at coordinate 49,002,225 of NC_132790.1, read as the reverse complement.
GAGAGGCAGAGACACAGACAGAGGGAAAAGCAGGCTCCATGCAGGGAGCCCGACATGGGACTCGATCCCGGATCTCCAGGATCACACCCTGGGCTGAAGGAAGAATAAGTTTTCTTATATTTTTATGAGTGTTTTTTCTTCCCATCACCTACAAAACTGTCATGTAGCAATTTACTCATTTTATTCTTTAATCATATGCACTACTATATTCAGATTTAAGAATGCTCTGGCCACTAGTGACATATGCTAACTGTACTTATGGAAGAATAGTCTGAGATCTAATTGATCTTGCAATTACTAAATCCCCATGGACAGAGTCAAAGAGAGATTTACCCTATACCACATTCTGTTCTACATAAAATAATGAGTCAAAAGTAGTTATCGCAAAATCTAACATTTAGCAAGGCATGTATTACTGCAAAAAAAAAACCTGAAATTTGGAAACTGAAACCTGGGTTTTAGTCTTGGATTCAACAATTCATAGTCAGTACTCAAGTCCAAATGAGTCCAATTGGCTCAAAATCTTAGCATTACATTTACTGTCTTCCCAGAAAATGTTCTTGAAACAAAATGTGTTGTAATTTCTATCAAGAAATTGAGTAATAGCAGATTCATGAAAACCAAAATGCATTTTAGAAAGTTATTAAGCAAAACTTCATATAATAATAGGATTTGTGATCAAGGGAGTTATACTTGACAAATATAACTACTGGTTAAAGTTAGATTCAGGGGCACCTGGGTGACTGACAGTTACCAGGATCTGCCTTCACCTCAGGTCCTGGGATCTTGCTCTGCCCAAGTTGGGCTCCCTGCTCAGCAGTGAGTCTGCTTCTCCTTCTCCCTCTCTCTCTGCTCCTCCCTGTGCTCTCTCTCACTCTCTATCTCTATCTCAAATACAATAAATAAAATCTTTAGAAAAAAATTAGACTCAGGCAAGAATGACTGGGAGCACAAATAAAGTCTGAAGTCATCTGAGGGAGGTAAGAGCAGAGTAATGAGCATAGCAATAGAGTATATGACTTTGAGGTGGTAGCAAACATTTTTTGAGATCTGATAGGAAATTGCAAATAAAGTCTGTAGGTTGCAGGTTTAGGTGACACTTGTGCAGAAATTATAACTGAAGCCTTCTTCGTAGATCTGTAAGAGAGAAGGTATAGAGTACAGATTCTCAGACGTTAGTGGGAACAAGAATATTTTAGAATTGCTGACCGTGATCTCAGAGATTCTGATTCAGTGGGTTTAGGATGGGGCCTAAAAATCCATTAGCAAAAAAAAAAAATCCATTAGCACCCCTAAAATGTTGATGTAAGTAGTCTATGCTCCATAATTTAGGATGGTGGTTCTCGAACTTTAACATGTATCAGAATTACCTGGAAGGCTGGTTTAGGCATGGACTGCTGGGCCTCACCCCAAGGTTTCTGATGTACAAATTGCGGGGCCAGGTAATCTATCATTCTAACAAGGCAAATGGTGACACTGCTAGTCTGGGGACCACTCTTTGAGAACACTTGCCTTAGTACACTGATTTCACTGACATCGAGGCACTAGAATAGATTCAAGAATAGACTTCAGAGGATAATCACATTCAGTGGCAGCAGAAAGAGGAAGACCCAGTGAAGCAACTAGAGAAGCAATAAAAAATGTTAAAGAATTAGTATTGTGATATCATTGAGTAGGATTAAACACGTTTAAACAAGGGTTTTTTGTTTTTTGTTTTTGTGTGTGTGTGTGTGTTATAAAAGGCAAAAAGGAAAAAAAAAAGTCATGTGTTATCACTTCTGGGTGAAATAAAGATAATAATATTACTCTTACAGACTTGTTAAAAATTGAAATACAATGTCTAAACTGTTTATTAAAGTCTTTAGTAAGCATTGCATATATATTATTAGTATTATTATTTTATTGACAAGAGTCACAAAATTAGTAAGTAGTAGAGATGGGGCTTTATGTCATTATATCAAATTCCAAGGCAAAGAGGACTTAAAGGAGAAAGAGCAAATACTGAGGGCTGGTCCCCATGTCAAATTGAAGTAAGACAAAGAAAAGAAGCCATTGGAGTCAATGATAATTAGGGATAGAATAATTAGGGAAAAATCAGGTTGTAAGAGGAAGAGGGGATCAAGGGGGAAGCAACGGGTGTGTATCCATCTGAGAAACTTGGCAGTAAAAGAAAGGTGAGAAAAGATGGTAGATAGAGAAAGCAGCAGGTTAAAGGCTTTTTGTTTTCCCTGGGATGAAGAAAAATGGTGCACCCTTATAAACCCAAAGAAAAGTACTACGGGAGTAAGCTGACTGGAAGATGCAAATGAAAAAGGGAGTAATAAAGGGAGCTGTGGTCTGGAGCAGGGTAAAAGGACCAGATCAGTCACAAGAGGGGTGAGCCTATGGAATGGGGGCAATATCTACTTGATAGGATGTCAAAAAAGAAGGAAAAGGGAAAATCAGAGGTTTTTTGAAAAAGAGAGGAGAAAACTTCAATCATCATTCCATTGAGAAGTCCTTGCTTTCTCGCCTTTCTCTGGAACACCTGCTCTGCAAAATCTCATTGCATGTTTGCTTAGCTCTTGTACATGTCTGTCAAGTGAAGCAAAATAATCAAAACCTTTGCAGAGTAAAGGTAGTCAGCCCCATATGTTGTCCTATTTTTCTCTGCTAAGCTCATCTCACATTTCCTAAGTTCCCCAAACCCATCTTTCTAATTTTATAGAGTCTCCTTGGGTCCCTTCTTCCACCACATCTCCTCCATACTCTCAGTAGATATCTGTCCTTCTCTTTCAAGGTCTTGATCCTTTCCTTTTATTTGACAGTGTACAGAATAATTAGGTGATTCCTTGTCATCCTCCAAAAGTGAGCACTGAGGTTGGTTTTAGTATGATCATGAACTCATGGATCTAAAACTTATGTTTTAATCTACTGAAGTTATTATTCTTTTTAATGTTCAAAGTATTCCATTCTTGGCTAGGAGGAAATGCTTCAAATTAGACTCTTATCCTGCTGGTACAACCCTGGTAATCATTAGTAGTTGTTATCCAGTGTGAAAAACCTTTTAGGTCCATGTTGTGCATATCGTGTCTGAGCCCAGGATCAGCCATTTACCCAAGAAGCTTTTATTTTTATTTTTTAGTTTTTTGGAGATTGTAATCTGGGAATTATAGGGTGTTCAGAATTATAGAGGGGTTTTGTTTTGTTTTTGTTTTTTTCATTCTATTTTGAAGCATTCTCCTTTGGTTTCCAATACACCATTCTCCTCAAAATTTTCTCTAACTTACTGGATGTTTCTTCTACATCTTTTTAAATGTTGATTTCCACCACAATTTCAATATAAACACACTCTCTGGGTATTCATATCTATTCCTGTAGCATAAACTGTATCCCTGTGCCCATACCCCTCAATCTGAGCTTCTAGCAGGGGTCTCTCTTATAAACGCTATGTTCCTTATCACACTTCTTAGTTCTAATTGCTCTATGCAGTTTTTCCCATCCATCTGAAATTTATTACAAATGTTTATTAACTTATAGAATGAATAAGTGGATAAAGCTAAATAAATTTATATTTTTCTTCCTTAATTTTTTAAAAGATTTTATTTACTTGATCATGAGAGACACACAGAGAGAGGCAGAGACACAGGCAGAGGGAGAAGCAGGCTCCATAGAGGGGGCCCTATGGACTCTGGGATCATGACCTGAGCCAAAGGCAGACGCTCAACCACTGAGCCACCCAGGTGTCCCTCTTCCTTAATTTCTTCATATAGGAATTAGATAAAGTACTAAGAATGAAAGGAGGGATAAGATAAACAATTTAAAGGTAAGGAATATTCAACATAATTATTGTAGTTATATTCTGGGAAATTGAGTACAAAATGTCTAGAAATGATCTGGCAAGCTGTTAAAGTCTTATGTAAATATTAAACTTTAATGGTGACAATAACAAGAACACATGCTATTTAGAGGCTAAAGCCTAAGCAGTGGAGATTGTTGTGGAGAAACTCTACAAATTTGCCTGTGTTCCAAGTATACTGAAGTCACTTTTACATCTCTGTAATGAGATTTGGAAACTTGTGAAAAGAAATAAAAAAAACAACACTGTTTTCATATATGGGTGATAGTGTGTTCATAATGGAATTGTTTGGTTTTCCTCAGCTAACTACAAAAAAGTTTGCAAGGCTTTTTCTGCACTTGATCTTGTTCTGTCATAAAGCCTCTATTGTTTCTTTTCTCTTTTAAGATTTTATTTATTTATTTATTTATTTATTTATTTATTTATTTGAGAGAGAGAGCACAGCAGGGAAGAGAGCACAAGCAGGGGAGAGAGGCAGGCTCCCTGTAGGGCAGGACACCCAATGTTGGGGCTCGATCCCAGGACCCTGGGATCGTGACCTGAGCCGAAGTCAGATGCTTAACCAACTGAGCCACCAAGGCACCCTGGCCTCTATTGTTTCTGATGAGAAATTAGTAGGTATTCAAATTGTTGTCCTGTAAATGTAACCTATAATATTTTTCTCTAGATAGTTTCATGAGATTCTCTTTAGTTTTGATTTTTAAAAAAGTTTCAATAGTAAGCATATGGTTTTCTTTGTATCCATTTTACTTGGGGGGTTCACTGAAGTTCCTGATTTTATAAATATATGTCATTTACCAAATTTGAAAATTTCAAAGCTATTAGTTCTTCAAATATTTCTCTCTGCCATTTTCTCTCCTGTTAGTCTAGGGCTTAAATTATTTATATGTTAGATCCTTTGTTTTTTTTTCCCACAGGTCCCTGTTCATTTGATTTCATTCATTTTTTCTCTTATTCAGATTGGATACTTTTTACTGGGTAGAGAGACATGGCCTTGTGACCACTGATGGGTAGTGAAAGTCCTGAGTCTCCGTTAGAATCCTTTGACATTGCTCCAATAAGAGGGGAAGAGGTGCTTTGCTTCCTCTGGGTGGGTGTAGAAGACAGACTCCCCACACTGATTGTCACCATCGTAATTGGTGTGCTTTCTTATCTCAATCTTCCAGGGTCTTCTTAAATGCCTTTTAGATATAATATCGAGAATTTGTAATTGTACTCAGTGGGAAGAATAGTGAAATATATATGTACTTCATTTTTGTGGAAGCTGAAGTCTAAAAAATTTCTAATTCAATTTTTGAGTGCAAAGTACATTGACGTGGTACAAACCCCATCAACGTAAAGCAAATAACATAGTGAAAAGGGCTCTATTTCTTTCTTGTTCATCTTCTGCCCTATTTCTACTCTGCTTTCATCCACAGCTTCTTTTCAGAGTTTCTTTATTCATATGTAAGAAAAAGGTAAAGATGATTTTACTCCTCTTTTTTGCATAAAAGATGGCTTAGGACATGCACTGTACTGATCCTCTCCCCCCCCTCCATTTAGCTATATATTTTAGAGATCTTTTCATGTCAAGGTCATAAAGAGCTTTCTTGTTCTCTTTTATAGTTTCATAGATTTCTATTGTATGTTTAAAAGACAGCATTTTAATGGTATTTTCTGAACTGTGTTGATAAACTGTGAATTTTCTCAGGACTATTAGTTTTCTTTTATAAAAGAAAATTTTATAGTACATAATCTATTAGTGTTCATTCTCAGTTAAACTGTCAGATGTTTGGGGAAACTTGGAGCCAGCTTCTGTTTTTCTTTTTAGAATTGTTTATATGTAATATGCTTATTCTTAAGATAAAGAACATTTGTCATTTTCTTTTTTGTATATTGTGTTTTCTAGATGATCTCAGGGATTCCATGATTCTGACATCTTAGAAGAAAAAGAAAGATGCCAAGTCTAATTATGAAAGTTACAGAAGTGTTTAGTGTTTTTAATTGTAAGAAACAGCTATGCAAGAAGCTTTTGGATGTTCTCTTTCTATTTGTAGAAAAATTCTGGTAAAGATATGCTTTTCATAGAACCTGCCCTAATACATCTCTCTTCCCTGTTTCAAGGGCCTGTATCATGGAGTCTACGGTCAAGTGTACTCCATCTAAACCAATACTGTGAATTGCTTGATTTTTTTGGCAAAAAATGTTTTATAATATTTGTAAGCCCTCATGAAGTAGTCCCACCCAAACACCTGATGTTAAGAAATAGGAAGCTTTTGGTTAAAACATACAACACAAAAACAAAAACAACAGTTAACTTCCCACAGACAAGAAAATTGCAAAGAAACAAAAAGATGTTTCAAGAGATTTTTTTTGTTCTTGTTGTTTTTTTCTTAATTTTTTTCAGAGAAGAACTGTTTCTAATGTTCTTAGCATTATTCCCACAGCCTTTATCATGATTTCAGTGTGTGAGAGACTTATCACCTGATGCAAGAAGGAAGGAATCATGATTGTAATGTTCCCATTTATTTGTACATGCAGCCACAGGGAGTTAATGGCATAACTGGAAGGCAGCTGAATCAGAATATAAGAATCGGCTTTATTTTAATACATCAAAGTGTTAGGTCCAATGGCAAGTATGGAGTAGGGTACAAAGTAACCATTCAGTGAACAGTCATGAATAAATAATGTCAAGGATATTAAGCAAGCTGCTTTGAGAGTCTCAACTTGTTAGATATTGATCGGCTGAAATGATGTGTCAAGGCACTTGAGGCTAACATGACATATATCCTTTCTTCACTTTTTGTTTTTATTAATTAAATCAAGATTCTTGCTGAGGGAAAGTGATCCTATTCCTAACTCAGGAATAAATCATAATTAGTCTAAACTAATACCTTGCCAACATTTGTCTTAGCGATGGGCATGTGATATAATCTTGGCCAGTAAAATATAAAAAGGAATTTTATTTTTAATTTAATTGTTTTGTAAATGCTTTCCTCATTTAACAAAAATGCCCTTAGGAAGAACCAGGCTTTTCAACTCCTAGAAATTGTGCAGTTATTTTGCTTGTGCTTTATGAGGACAAAGTCAATTCTCTGAGAAACACAAAGTAGAAAATAGGAAGAATTCAAGTCCCTAACATGCTATAAAGTCTAGAATTTACCAACTCTGGACCCTTGTTATATAATAAACAATGTGTGACATAATAATAGTAAATTCCCCATATTGTTTAAGTTACTGTGATTTGAGTTTTCTTATATTAGCAACCAAAAGCATCCTGACACAATAATCTTCATATGTTCATTTTGAAAAAAAGAACACTGATAGTTCACTTGTGAAAGTGCACATATTCAAACACACATTGATCAGATACGTTTGAACAAATAGCAGAAACTATACTTAGTTTTTATCTGATAAGTCTTGGGAAGAAACAGATTTTGAAGTAATGTAAAATTATTTGATGATTATAATATTACAATTTCAGAAGTTATTCACAAATTTTGAAGAATAAAAGATATTCTTAGATTGTTTTGTAATATCTTTTCAGACATCATAACTTACTTTCGGGAAAATCTGAGAGTTGAAAGAGAACACTGTTCATCAAGAAGAGGCAATTTTCATTAAATTTTGGGACCAAGTTTATGAATTTTTGGACTGAACTGGAATTTCTGACTATGTGATAAAGCTGCGATTTTTTGAACCAATTTGCTCTTTGAAGGCATATTTTCTTATGAATTTGTAGAACTCAAAACTGAGTGCTGTGCTATTTCTATTGATATAAATCCAAAATTCAAGTATTGACCTATGGACATTTTTATAGTTCTCATTTTATCGTTTTGGTTGCGAAAGTTACCAACAAAGTGACTAGAAGGTTAGAACTTTCAGCCCCATCCCCTGAGTTAATTTCAATAGCCAGTGATTTAACCATTCATGCCCACATAATAGAATTTCCATTAATACCCTAAACAAAGGAATTCAGAGAGCTCCCACATGCCAGGAGGGTGATGTACCCCAAATTCTGTGAGGACAGAAGCTCCTGTACTCAAGGCTCCTCTGGACCTTGCCCTATGCACCTTTTCATCTGGCTGTTCATTTATATCTTTTATAATAAACCAATAATAGTAAATAGACTGGTAATAAGTAATGTTTTCTTGAGTTCTGTGAGTTATTATAATAAATTATCAAGCCTGAGATGAATTTATGGGAACCTCTAATTTGTGGTGGATTCAGTACTTAGAGATTTTCATTTAAAGCAGGGGGCAGTCTTGTGGGACTGATCTCTTAGCCTGTGGGATCTGTGGTAACTCCAGCTAGTTTGTTTCAGAATGGATTACATTATTGAACATCCAACTGGTGTCTACAGGAAATGGAGAGTTTCTTGGTGTGAAAATCCCACACATTTGGGGTGGATATGTTGTGAGTAGAAAAATAGTTTTCTTTATCTCTGACATCTTTACCTGAACATCCTATCACTATTATTAGTACCAACAAATACATATTTTTTATAGCCTAAACTCATCATTTGCATGCCTGAAAAGATGACTCCTACATCTGATATTTCTATGCTTTTCAACTTCCTTCTCATGGTGACTCAGGTTTGAAACTTCAGTGCCAGTGTGATTTCATCTTCTCATTTCCATTCAGAGTATAATCTGCTGACAGAACACATTTCTCGCTTCAGGTGGTACTTGAAATTAATCAAACACCAAGCCTCTCCATAAGCTCATTACTACGTTAGCAAAAATGGGGGACACATAAGAACCATCAAATTACTGCAAACAAGCACAGAAGATCACACACCCAAGTGGTCTCACCAATTTCCTTGTCTGCCAGTATAAAAAGTACCAACATTAGCTTGTTTAGTAACTAGTTACCACGTGCATAGATAAAACACAATTTCCGTGTAGTAGGGTTTATGAGTTAGGTGCCTAATTTGTAGGAAAAATCTGTTGCAAAAACTTCAGCACTTTGAAAAAGGACATAAAGTATAATAACAGGAAAACACAAATCAAAATAATTACATTACATGAACTATGTACTCATTTCACAGTAGAGTCTAGATCTGAGATTGGGTCTATTAGCATTTTTCATTCCACATGAGAAGATAATCATGGGTATGGATAATCTCTTCGCCTGCTCTGCTACATCCTTAAGAGAGCTTGGATTGGGTAGATGGAATACTTTAATTTTTCATCTAGTACCAGTTACAGTCCATTATTTCAAAGCTATCACTCTCCAAATCTCTTTTGAAATTTTTTGGTATTTTTACCAATTATTCATGCCATTGACTGCCAGCCTTTACAGATGATCAGAATTCAGGGTGATGACTACTAGAATAGTGATATCCAGTGAAATCCATGAGACTACATAGAACTGACACTTCCCCTCAGAGGCTCTGGGACAGAGTGGGGTGGGGATCAAGTTAGACATTTTAGAGCAGATAATGTGTGAATTGACAATTAGAAAACTTGTAAATCACTCGGTTGAAAGAGATTGCAGATAACAAATCAGGCAGAGAATAGAATGTGTGAAGGCTTAGAAGTATGAGAGAGCATAGCACTTTCAGAGAACTGTAATTTCAGATATAAAGTGGGGTATATGAAGTAGGGGAGAGGGGAGTCTAAATGAGGTTGGACTGAACTGAATGTCATTCGCCAGAACATAAAGTTCCTGATATGCCATGTTCAAGAGTTCCTGAAGGCTATGGGGAATCTGTAAAGGATTCAATGGAGAGATGTGATATTATCCTACATGTATATTCCAAAGAGCACTGCAGTAGCCATTATGGTAGTGCATTATTAGAGGCTAAGACAAGAAGCAGAGAGTGCACTTAAGAAGCAGAGAGTACAGTTAGGAGACTGTTTCAATAATCTAAATAAGAAATAATGAGTTTTGAGCAATTGCAGTGTCATTGAGAATGGAAAGATTCAAGAGAATTATGTATGGTTCCAGGAGTACAAGGAGTGAGCGATACTCAGTTTCTGTCTTAGCAACTGAGAAAGTACTGCTGCAACTTAGAGGATAAATAACTAGTGAAAGAACCCCACCTCATTCAGCATTGCCAGATTTTCAGAAGGGCAGTTAATGAAAATGATGAGGTAAGGCTGCTGGATTAAGATGGCCACTAGAGAATTTCAAGATAGTGACCTCAGTGAAGTGAGGGAGGAATGTAAACTAAATTATAAGGGCTTTAAGGAGTGAGTGGAGTAAGGAAGTGGAAAATTTTGTCTTAGACCAGTTTTACTTTTAGACTTTGGCAGAGAGAGCATGGCAAAACATGAAGACTAATGGAAGGAGTAACAGGATAAAAAGAAGTATTATAATTAATTTTTAAAAATTATAAATGAGGGGTGCCTGGGTGGCTCAGTTGGTTAAGTGTCTGACTTCAACTCAGGGCATGATCTCAGGATTCTGGAATTGAGCCCTGCACTGCACTTCGCACTCAGTGGGAAGCCTGGTTTTCCATTTCCCTCTCCCTCTGCCCCTCCCCACTTCATACTCTCCTTCTCTCTTTCTCAAATAAATAAATACAATCTTAAAAATATATAAATGAGATCAAAGCATCTTTGTAGACGGAGTGGAAGTAAAGAGAGAGATTGGAGATCTAAGAAAAATCAGAACAATTAAAGAAACAAGGGCCCAGAGATACAGGAAGAAATGGATATGATAAAAAAAAAAAAGTGCTGAGTTTAGTTTTGGGAACAATGAGTATGAGTGAATCCTTTTCTCTAAGGCAAGAAGGAAGGAAAAGATCACATGAGAAGAATTAAAGGAATTTTATATGGGAAGAGTGTGACTCAAGAGTTCTAAGATGGAGCAGTTCATGTGAACAGTGTCCATCTCCTAAGGAGATGCTCATAGGAATGCTTTGGTCTAGGAGTTGTGGAGATATGATGCTGTCACTCAACATGAAGCATGCACAAAGGCTCATTTTATAAGCTAGCATGAATTCATGCAAGATTGTTTAACACAATTTCAAAAACCCTTTTCAGGATTCAGATGCTGATAGAGCCTCTAAAGAAAGACTAGGGCAAGATTAAGAAAGGGATCTAACAGTACTCTTGTTACTTCCTATTTCTTATGCCCTGCATCCATTCTACATAATGTCTTTTTCAAGCATATCACTAGCTATGTGTGCTACCGGCAGACACAGTGCTGACCATTAATGTGTATCTGTGAAAGAAATGGAGAAGCTGAGAAGTAGTACCTGAGCCAGGACACTACCAGATAAGGAATCTTCTACATCCCATCCACATTAGTGGCTGTTGTTTTCTGAATGGAATTGCTGTTCCCTAGACAGAAAACTTTTGCTCTGCACCTTTGCTTATCCCTCTACCAAAATTTCCTTCCTTTTATCATCTGAATATACAATAGTTGATAACTCTCAGATGCTCCCTCTTTGAAGACATAGACATGGCCAACAAGCACATGAGGAAATGCTCCACATCAGGGAAATACAAATCAAAACCACAATGAGACACCACCTCACACCAGTGAGAATGGGGAAAATTAACAAGGCAGGAAACCACAAATGTTGGAGAAGATGCGGAGAAAAGGGAACACTCTTACACTGTTGGTGGGAATGTGAACTGGTGCAGCCACTCTGGAAAACTGTGTGGAGGTTCCTCAAAGAGTTAAAAATAGACCTGCCTTACGACCCAGCAATTGCACTGCTGGGGATTTACCCCAAAGATGCAGATGCCGTGAAACGCCGGGACACCTGCACCCTGATGTTTCTAGCAGCAACGTCCACAATAGCCAAACTGTGGAAGGAGCCTCGGTGTCCATCGAAAGATGAATGGATAAAGAAGATGTGGTTTATGTATACAATGGAATATTCCTCAGCCATTAGAAACGACAAATACCCACCATTTGCTTCAACGTGGATGGAACTGGAGGGTATTATGCTGAGTGAAGTAAGTCAGTCGGAGAAGGACAAACATTATATGGTCTCATTCATTTGGGAAATATAAAAATAGTGAAAGGGAATGGGGGGAAAGGAGAAAAAATGTGTGGGAAATATCAGAAAGGGAGACAGAACATGAAAGACTCCTAACTCTGGGAAACGAACTAGGGGTGGTGGAAGGGGAGGTGGGCGGGCGGTAGGTGTGACTGGGTGACGGGCACTGAAGGGGGCACTTGACGGGATGAGCACTGGGTGTTATTCTATATGTTGGCAAATTGAACACCAATAAAAAATAAATTTATATTAAAAAAAAGATGCTCCCTCTTAGAAGCCTTCTCTGGTTACTTCACCTGGAAAAGATCTCTCTCATCTGTCTCTGGTAACATGCACAACTTTTATGGACTTCATCATGTTTTATGTTATTTTATTGGTTATTTTTATGTTTACCATTCTCTTTTACTTTTGTGGTCTTTGGGCATATCAACCATATTTGAAATTTCTTTGTATCTTAGACTAGAGACTGTCATATAGTAAAAGCTCCATAATGTTTGATTAAAAATACAAAATAAACCATGGAGTGCTACCAAATGATAACCATCTTTGAGAGGAAATGGCATGTTAAAAAAATAATGAGTCCAAAGTTACACAACCTTGAATTTAAATCATAGTTTGTATTCACACTACTAGCTGTGTGATCTTAGACTAGCTACACAATCTCTCTGATCTTACAGTTCCTTGATTGTAATATGGGGACGATAACTATTTTGCAGACTTGCCAGGAAGATTAGAAATGGTATAATCAATTAACAAAAAGCTTGGCATATAGTAAATACTCAATGAAGAGCAGCTATTGTTATTTGCTTTATCTTCTGTACTTTTATCTTAAAACTTAAGTAACAGAGTTGCAAAGACCCAAATATACACTATATGACTTAAATAGTGAAGAGAGGTTTCTCACGTGGAAGAAACCCAAGACATTCTGTTTATAATCTGGACTTGGATCCAGTAAGCAACTGACCACAGCTGCTGGATGGATGTACCATAAGGATATCAGGTGCTCACTGCTCAGGGCTAGTGTTTATCCAGGGGTCTACACTAACCATTCAAAAATGTCTTCATGCACAGCTGGTCTGAGCTTCATTTAACTCAGTTTGTATGGTTGACAGTAGCCAATCTGTCACAGGGAATAATCCTCCCCTAACCAGATGGAGGGATAAACTCACCAAGTATTGTCTCTTTCTCATTACTAATGGCTCTAAGTACATGAAGTAATCTTTCTATTAAGCAAACATCTTTTACACTAAAAATAAAGTTCATGGTTAATCTGGAAGAATTCTTTGCCCAGGAGTTCTGGCATCAGTGAACATCTTGTTGGGAGAGCAGCAGAGAACTAAGGCCTGCCACCCAAATTGAAAACAGACCACAGTACAATAGAAACCACTGGGGTAATTGGATGTGTGTATTTAGGGAATCACACAGTTGCCAAGGAGAAATGCACTGTGAGGGCTGTTTAGAATAGAGCAAGTATTTTAGGGAGAGTAAAAAATATCCAATTCTATTTTGCCAGACATCGTTTGTAAATATAGTTCTATCCAGGGATGAAATATTATATGCAAACAAGTATGCCAATAACTCTTTTCAACAAACACTTGTCTAAACTTGGTTAAGAAACTTAACATTGTCAAGGGAATTGTTGCAAATGATGTGCTTCTCTTTGTTAATAGCAAACAGTCCTGAGCTGACTAAACCCCTCAGAGCCACTTGCCTGGAATGTGTATGGATAGAAATGTGGGTTCAACAAGCTCTGTGACCAGATTACTGGAGCTGGTAGTAATAACTTGGCAATATAGGTGTAGCAGGCACTGATGGTGCTTTAGGTGCCTCTGAAATGTCACCTGCTAGGCTCTCTGCTCCATAGGCTCATGTTCTGACACTTCCTTTTACATATTCTCGGCTATCTGCAGTATGCTCAGGCATAGTAGGAGTAGGAGTAGACCATGCTCCTGATTTTACCTCCAGCTCCTCTCTGCATGTTTTCATCTGCCCAAATACACCTGCTGAACTTTTCCTCCTGGGTACTTCCTAGATTTCCTTTAGATCTCGCTTTGACATACTTCACTGTAGAAAGTATTTCCTGAACACAACCTAAGTTGCCTCTCCTCTGTTCTCCCATACTACCTGGTATTTCCTTAAACATATCACATATCCCATTAAATATGATGATTACCTGTTTGTCTGTAATCTAAGGGTTATAATTATAAATCTCATTAGATCTTTATGTTGGATATTGTTCATAGTTAAATTTTCAGTGCCCAGCAAGTTACTTGGGGTATAATCAGAGACCAATAATTGTTTAACATATGAACAAATAAATACGTATACCCCAAACAGCCTAAGAATATCAAAAATTGGTAAGATGTATCAGAATGATACTAAAGAAATTAGTTGTAATAGAGATGAAGCAAGATGATTTGGTGGAAATATCATACTTTTTAAAAAGAACTTATTTTAATTTTGGGAAGTGTTTTGAGAACAATATAAAGAACTTTTATGGACTGATTTACTCAAGAATAACTTCCTGACAAGATGGCTTATCACCTCCAAATACTTTATTGTGTGTTTCAAAAAAGGGGGGCATTTTCCAACATGACATAATAGAGAGAACTAGAAAATGAATTTGGATTACTTTTTAATCCTTAGGCCTCATTCAAGTTTCACCACTTATCCAATAGTGTCCTTTACAGAAAATGATGTGGTCCAGAATCACAAGGTTACATTTAGTCATCATGGTTCCTTAGTAATATTTAATCTGGATCAGCTTTTCAGTCTTTCCTTGATTTCTATAATCTTGATACTTCCAAAGATTTACAGGTCAGTTTTGTTTGTTTGTTATTGTTGTTTTTTCTGTAGGGGTGGGAATTGGTATAATATCCTCCAATCTGGATATTTAAGATGTTTTTCATGATTAAGATTGGATTAGATTGACAGGACTATCACAGAAACAATGTCAAATTCTTAACATTTGTGTTTTATCAGATGGCACATGATTCTAATTTGCCCCATTATTGGTGATGTCAGTGCTCATAACTTCACCAAGGTAGTTTCTGCCAGGCTTTTCTACTGTAAAGTTACTTCTTTCCCCATCCCTGCCCTATAGTTAAAAACTTTTGGAAAGGTATTTTGAGACAATGTAATATCTGATAATAGTTAGTATCACATTGTGAAAAGAGGTCCATGTAGTGAGGAGCTGTGGCCTCCAGCCAACAGCCATATTGATGAGCCATCTTCAGAATGACTCAGCTCCAGTTGAGCTTTCAGATGGCTGCGGCACTGGCCATGAGCTTGACAGCAATATCACGAGAAACCCTAAGCCAGAACCACCCAGGTAAACAGCTCCTGAATTCCTAATCCTTTGAAATGGTGAGAGATAAATAAATATTTGTTGTTTTAAGCCACTAAGTCTTGGGGTAATTTTTATGTATCTATTGATAAAAAAAAATATGTTAGCAGAGTGACTAAATCATCTTGTTTTTCCCCTAATATTTGTTCTGGGTTTAGTACTAAAAGTCCCATAACTTAGGAAATCCCCTAGTCCTGGGCAAACCAGGACAATTGATCGTTCTACACATTAGTCACAATATAAAGTCTATGCACATTGTAAAGTTATGAACTAATGTGCACATTGGATAGCAACAGCTTAATAACCAGTGCAGTTGGTATCACCTTTAATATGAAATAATTAAAACAGATGATTCCTAAATTCTTTCTCAGCCCCAAATTAATCTTGTGACTTAAGTTTTTGAGTAGCAGCTATAAAAATCATCCTAAAACCTGGTGGGCTGAAGCTAGTTAGTATGTTTTAATGCAAGTACTACAGCTGTACCCCTGCAATGAGAGGATGTCTTGATTCAATCTATGGCTTACAACAGAACCTCTGAAACCATGAGGTTTTTCATCTAACTCCTGCCTGGCTAAAAAAGTTTTAGGTCCTCATCTTAGTGTTCTCTCTTATCTGTGTGGAATTTTCCAAAAGCACAAGTTCATAATCTCAACGATTGATCAATTAAACAAAGGAAGATTCGTTATCTTTACCCAAAGAACAAATTATTACCTAGTTCAGCAAAGTGTAAAATCCCCTCTCCCCTTTTAAATTCTTAGATATATGGCTTGTGTGGGACTCCATACACACTAGTATGGAAAATGAATCTTATTTTCTCCTAGAAATTCCAAGAGCTTAGAAAATAGGTAGTGGTTGAGAGTTCCAAGGGGAGAGCAGAGGGCACCTGTGAAATCTGAAGAATCTGAGCATGAGCATCATGGAGCCTTTGAGGGAAAACACTATACAAGGAACAAAGAAGATGGAGAACCTTATAAGGAGCCTGTTGAATCGTAATTAACATAGAAGGAGTGGAATTGTGACAAAGTCACTTCTGGTGAAGATAAAACCTGGAAGCAATGAGATGATGCTGTGCTTGGTCCAGTGTTTCCAGTCTAATATCCGACCATGGTTCTGCAAAGCCTTGAAGAGCACAGATAACCATCACAGTAACCAGGGAGGTGCCAGAGTTCTAATTTGGAATAAAACTTTACTAGACTTCATGTTTGTATTGTAATGAGTCCTTTTGGGGTGCTATGTGATGTGTGGGGACCTTAGGGCAGGCACAATAGGATAAAAATGGATCTTCTGATATGATAGTTTAAAAATATGTCAATAAATTCTCTGACACTACTCCATGCAAAAGATAGAACTTAATTTCCCTTATCTTGGGTGTGCGCTGTCCTTAGTAATTTGCTTCTTGTGAATAAAACATGATGGAAGTGATGCTGTGTGTCTTTTGAGACTGTATCATAATAGACATTGTGGCCTTCTCCTTATTCTCTCTCATGAATCACTAGTTCTTGAGTCATGAGAATACTTAAACAGCCTGACAGAAAGGTCCATGTGGCAATAAACCAAACCTAGCTGCCAGTTGTCAGCAAGGAACTGAACTGAGGCATCCTGCAAACAGCCACATGAATAAGCCACCTTGGAAGTAGACCCTTTAGTTCTACTCAAGCCTTCAAATGATTGCAGTTCTGACCAACATCCTGACTACAACCTCATGAGAGGTCCAGAGGCAGAATCATGCAGCTAAACAACTCTTAAATTCCTGACACGGAAACACTATGAAGTAACAAACGTTTATAGATTTTGTAACCACTAAATTTTAGAGTAATTTGTTGTACAGCAATAAGTAGATAATGTATCTGCAAACCCAAAGATGAAATCTTAGAAATCTCAGGCTTGTTTTAACAAAATTAGACTAAATAAAAATATGACTCTATTTACCCTCTGGGTAGTATGTTGCAAATCACGTGGATCCAGTATAATAAGAACACTATACACAGTGGGAGATGACAACATACATCCCAGTTTAAGGGCTCTGTAGGCCACTGGGACCTTTCCAAGCATTTCCTCATCTGCTCTACTCCATGATCATTGGGAGTCTGGCCTCTAGAGACTAGTATTCTGATGGCAGTAAGCTCTGGAACCATCATCTAGTTTCAGAACCCCTGACTATATTTAATTGCAACAAACCAACATGAAAAAGTCTGTGAAGACAAGCAAGAGCATAAAGAATTGGAATGATTATTTTCCTCCTTGGTGGTGGTAGTGAGGGGAGTACCTACATGAAGAACTTAGTTTTCAGGAGGACCCACTAGATTTTCTGTATTTGGGTTCTGTGAGATTCCACTGTATTCTTCCAATTGCTCTAATTTATTTGAACTAATTTGAATGCTTTTTCTTCCTTGCAACCAAATGATCCCTAATTATGAAAGATATGTACTCATTGTCCTGGTGGGATGGTTGAAGCTTAAGTAGTTTTGGGCCAGGGGAGTCCTAGGGCTCTCATGCAAAGTCCTCATGCCCTAGCTGGACAGATGAAGCTGAAGTGAGGGCAAGCCAGAGGTCCCAGGCTGCTTCATGCAAAGGGTGCCCCACTAGGGCAGCTGGAGTCCAGAATGACACAGGCTGGGGGTCCTAGGGCTTTCTCTATGTCAGGGGCACCCAGAAGGGTGGCTGAAGGTGGGACGAGGGTGTGGAGTTTCTGGGGCACCCTGTGCAGTGGAGCATCATGGTGGGTCAGCTAGATCCAAAGTGGAGTGGGCTGGGGTGTACTGGGGTGATTTGCACCTGCGTCACCTTGGCAAGACACCTAGCTGTAGTAAGTGTTGACCAAACCAGGGATGTCCCAGTGTGCACCATGCTGAGGCTGCCTTGGTGAGAGGACTTGGAGGGAAAGCTTGGGCAGGTGCAGGCTGAGGGTCTAGAGCTTACTGAGGGGGTTGGCCCACTACGGTGCCTCAACACTGTTCTGGCCTGCACTATCAAGGTGAAGGGGAAATGTAAACTCTAGTGATTTCTAGCCCCCTTCACCCAGAGAGTCCTCTCAACTCCCTCATTGTTTGGCCCTGTTATAGGCTTAGAACAGATAGTTCTTGCAACACAAGATTGAATAACATACATGGATCTGTTCTTTATTTTTTCTTAAGATTTTATTTATTTATTTGAGAGAAAGAGAGCATGAGTGGGGTGGCAGGAAGAGTCAGGGAGAAGGAGAGGGAGAAGCAGACTCCCCACTGAGCATGGAACCTAACATGGGGCTCTATCTCAGGGGGATAGACCTGGGGATCATGACCTGAGCCAAAGTCAGAAGCTTAACCAACTAAGCTACCCAGGTGCCCCAGCATTGATCTATCCTTAACTCAAGAACTATTCTTATAGCAAGGTAACCCATAAAAAGCAAGCCATTCTCGGAGAGCTTCAGGTTATTAGTCCAAGGTGAATACTTGTTTAATAGCTGAGTTTATTTATTTATTTATTTTTAATAGCTGAGTTTAAAGAAAGTAGAAATATGCTATTTTCTTGAATAAAATGTGTTCTAAACAATACTATATTATGTGGTAAATAAATTATTTTAACCAAAATAATTCAAAACCTCATGAGATATGTCTGAATAATCAAGATGTTCCTGGAGTTTCTCGTCTAAATTTCAAACAATGGTAAATACTTGAGACAAGATAATATAAAGTACCCATAAAGTACTCAAGAACTTAATTTACAATTATAAATAAAATACAAAAGAACAAAGAGAAAATCAAATGCTTTATCCCAGAATAAAAAGCCTGTGAATAGTTTCCCTGGCAATTAAAAGCCCTGCATGCCTCTGAGATGTGCTGCATTGATGCCTAGCTGTTAGGTGATGGAATGTCGTTTTGCAAATGCAAAGTATACTAGACAAATATTTACTGGCAATCTCCCAGAAAAAAACACCCCTTACATGGAAAAAATTCAACATGGCTGAGGTTACTCTTCAAAAATAAGGAGTCATTTTGCAGGGTGAAAAGATCGTCTGTGCCACCCACATTCCAAAACATGCTATTGATTTCACAAAGATTTTGTTTACTGGTTCAATTGTGACCGGACTCAGGCCTCTGAAGATTGCCTGCTGGCAAATCTGATTGCAAGTTTAATTTTAATTCAGAGATGATTTAAATAAAAACTAATTGTTCAGGTTGTCAGCACTATGAAAAAATATAGAAGAAAACACACACAGAGACAATATTCCAATAGGAAGACATTACTGCATTTTGGGAGAGTTTATTTAAAAGTAATATTTCTGCTCAAGACTCAAATAATTTCACAGCACACCCAGTGAACAATTTTTAAAAAAAAAATCTGAGATGGAGATTTAGAGATCAGAGAAGAGATGGGAAGAAAAAAAACATTCAATCAAAAGACTTTTTTTCTAAAAATGTTAAGGAATCTCTTTGGAGGCTCTAAATGAAGCAGTTTGGTTTCCCACCAAATTTGGAATGCTGAGTAGATGTATTAGCTTTGCACTTTTGGAGAACTTGGTGGGATGGAAGAACACAGTGGCATTTGGGGTTTGGCAAAATCTCTCAAATTATTTTTCAGATACTTTTGGTTTGGCAAAGGCAGATTTGATTTTGCCAAATGTCTTTTTCCCTACATTGGAACTCAAGTGTACTTCAAGGAAAATTTAATCCATATGCTTAAGATTTACTTATTCTTAAGTCATCTAACTATTGTCTTGAAACAATAGATTAATGCTCAAAAAAGTCTTTTGATCTATTTAATGAAATTCTTATAAAGCAGCCTCCATTCCTTCCCCTTTGCCCTCAATGTTGAAGTCATGTGATATCAGCATCAAATCAAGCCAAAATTTTGGACAATTTACATTTTGTTTCCTATTTAGAGGCCTGTGAGTATGCAGTGGTTATAAAATTGTAGTATATAAAAGTCTATAAAATTGTAAAATAAAACTTCAATTGTAGATTTTTCTTTAATTTGTGATTAAAGTTCTCAGTAAATAAAGTGGTTATTATTCAGGGAGATTATACAACAGTTACCTTAGAAATGTCAGCCTTCCTTGGTGTCACCTCTCTGGGCTTATGGTTAGGCTCTTTGCTGGTGTGGCAGTCATAGAGGCACTGCAAATCCTCAGTGCTATGAACAGGTATCATTTCTGCATCCAAATATACTTTTTATTCCTACCTTTTCTAGCTCAAAGATCTTTTCTAGCTCAAAGCCTATCCCCAACCTTGTCTAGCCAAAGGACTCACATACCTCCTAAGCATTTATTGAGTACTACTTTGGTTAGCCAACGAAAAGCACTGAAGCTGAGCTTAAATGGTAAAGTGAAATTGGTCAAAGCCATGTAGTGGAAGTGCTTTCTGGTGATGTCTGGCCAAGCACAGGCAGGGAATGGTCATAGTTACAATCCCTTGGATAAGCTAGGTATCAAGATTATGATGACTACATGTCCTCAACTGACTCCAGAGGCTTCTAGGAAGCATAAACTCCTTGGACCATATCACAGATCTCACTCATAAGAAAGTGACTTTTGTGTGGGGGCATAGCTAAGAGTTGTAAGGACTGACTTGGGGTATGGGCAGTGACCTAATTTAGGGGTTAGCACATGGCAGGTAGTGAAGGGATAATCCGGATGAAGAGGGGCACCTGGTCAGACTGAGGGGCTCAATCAGTTAAGTGTCGGCCTTCGGCTCAGGTCGAGATCCCAAAATCCTGGGATTGAATGCACCATTGGGCTCTCTGCTTAACAAGAATCTGTTTCTTCCTCTGCTCGTGCTTGTGTGCTGCCTGCCCCCCACCCTCTGACATAAATAGAATCTTTTTAAAAAAAATCTGGGTGAATAATACCAGAACATGAAGCTGATTCACCTTCTGGTTTTGCAGAAGTGGCAGCTCCAGTTTTTCTTATGCTTGCCCTGAGCATACAGTTCTTAAATAAAGCTATCCTCATGCTTGTGTTCAGGAGTTTCCTATTATTCTTTCTAACACCCAGATGTCTGGGCCAAACACTATACTGTTGGGTCTTGGTGATAAAAACTAGGTGCCACGTGTGTATATTTTTATAATTTTCCTTAGAACATTTAAGAAAGCAGATGATATAATAAGTTCTGTGATAGGACAGAGTATCAAGGGTGCTTCGAGCAAAGGCAACTGAGATTTAAAGGATCAGGGAATGTTTCCCAGAGGAAGGGGCTGCTGATTTGCATCTGGAAAGACAGTTACAAGTCATTCCAGTAAGGAAATGGAGAGGGAAAGAGAAGGGTATTCTTGCCAGAGGTATCACCATGGGCAAGGACATGGAGATAAGTTAGTAGGGCTTGTTTAAGAAACCACAGTTTATTGTAGAGTATGAGAAAATGGTAGTGAAAATGAGGAAGAGAGATGATTTAATGGTCAGCTCCAAATGGGTTTTGTATTTCATGCTAAGGAACTTGGACTTTATAGCATAGGCCTGGGGAATCATTAAAGATTCCAAACTGGGGAGTTATATGATCAGATTTGCATTTTAGAAATATCATTTTGGTAGCTACTTGGAGGGGTAGTCTAGGGACAATGAGGTCATTTTGGAGGCTATTTCTACAATTCAATGTTTTAAAATAATATTTATTTATTTGAGAAAGAAGAGAGAGAGAGAGAGCAGGAGCAGGGGCAGAGGAGTGAAGGGAGAAGCAGACTCCCCACTGAGCAGGGAGCCCAATGCAGGGCTCGATACCAGAACCCTGAGATCATGACCCCAGCAGACACTTAACCAACTGAGCCACCTGGATGTCCCCAGTAAAGGCATTTTACGACCATAATGGTCAGGGAATATAAATTTGAGGTCAAACTTATAAGACTTGATTACTGAATAAATGTAGATAAGGGACAGAGAAAGGCAAAAAGTAACTCTTGGGTTTCTGTAACTGAGTCAATGATGGTGCTATTTACTGTAAGGGATAATTTAGTAAAAAGGTAGAAGTAGAAGTTAGTAAGTTCGATTGTGGTCATCCCAGGTATATGGACCATACAAACGCAAACATCCAGATACAGGTCTATAGTTCTGAAACAGACATATACCTGAGGGGATTGTTGAAATATGGGAGACTTTTGTGGTCATTGAAACAAACATCCTTTTTCTGGAAGAATATATATGGTGTAAAGAGGGCTAAAGACAGAATCCAGAGTGTTCTTCATGTAACATGGTGCTGTGTTCCATGAGGTGGCAATCTCTTCAAATTTAGGTAGCTGATTGGGAGTGGCAGAGTCCAGAGTCCTTGGGAAGATCACCCACAGATGTCATAGCTATTCAGTGGAATGCTTGGGCATACTGTTTCTAGCAGTTTATGTTGTGGTCCTTGATGTTGACTAACATGATGAGGGTCTTCTGTCACTTTCATTGCTACAAATCTCAAAATATAGTCAAGGATATAATGTACCACCTCAACACCTACTTCTGCCTTTTTCTTTCTCAGAATGGAAATGGCCAACCGTGGTGTTCCTGGGGGAATTGATTGTTCAGGTACCTAGGAAGACCTGTGTGTGGCTAATCGAGTGAGATGGAAGATGGGAGGGTGATAGGGCCAGTGCTCTGCAGGTGGTGGTCCTACATCTTTGACTTCACATGCAATCAGTAGGTTTGTCAGTTTGTGGTCAGTGTAGTATCCAGACTACCTGCGATACTGCAAATACTTCAGATGAGAATGTCAACATATTGAAATCTTTGATATGAAAAAGTTCAAAGAGATTAGAAATTCATATTTTTACAAGAAATGTCAACATTACATTTGCCAATGAAAGAAAAGGAAGAGCTATTAGATTCTGGAAATATAATGTTAACTTTTGTAAGCATTTGAATGGTTGTCAAAATTAAGACAATATGTTTGTCATTTACATATGACAATGATTGCAACTAGAGGGAGAACCATATAGAATTAATAAAAATTGTAATGCTTTCCTCACAGAACTGAAAAAGAGAATATATTCATGAGTTGACACAACAGAACCAGTTGAGAGAGAGTGTTTAGAGTTACAGGAAGAGAGAGGAGATAAGTAATGGAAGAGACTCTGAGGAGGTAGGAGGAGAGAAGATCAGAGGACAGGGAAATGGGTTAGCTTCAAACACAAGAATACCCCTTTCTTGGAGCGTGTAGGGGCAGAGATGAGTGTGAGGTCTGATACTAACATATGGCAATCTGGATACAAATAATTGAGGGCATATAGACCACATAGTTTTGATTTTTCTTGTGTAATAGGAGGTCAAATTAATCTAAGAGAAGGGAGCTTAAGAAAAGTGGTTAAGTTTGAAGTTCGGTGAAACTGGTTGAAGATCTTGGTTTTCTAATGGCTCTAACCTGAACGATTTTCTCCAGACATATTTAGCAGATATAAAAGCAGACAAGATAGACAGCTGAGTTGATCCAGGACTGGGAATATCACAGAGTAGCCTTAGTGCAGAAGTGATGTGGCTTGGAGGGAGAGAGCATTGTAAGAACGTTTGAAAGCAGACCATAGGACTGGGATAACAAGGGATGGAAGTGAAGCTCTTGAGACCTCCAAGGTAGAGTGGGACCAGGAGTGAACTAGGTGTCATCAGAATTGTCAAAAAATCAAGCGGGAGAAGACAAAATTTTGTGCAGTGTTAGAGGGGGTTTAGGAGATTTTATTTAAGATGAAATGATTCTGTAGATACAAGAGAAAGGCTTTGAGGGGATTGAAGGGCAGTAGAGACAATTCAGGAGAGAGGAAGCACAGGGTAATTACAGGAGAGAAGAGATGATCCAAAAAAGTTTATATTTTAGGTAGAGTTATAGGGCTTCTACAATTTCAGGAATGGGAGGAATCCCTGAGATCAACAGGGCTTCGTATCCCAGGGCGGTGAAGACTGAGCTGCAGTTGGTGAAGGGAGGCTGGCCATGGACTCAGGGCTCTCTACATGGACTCATGGACTCATGGACTCTACACCTAAGGTGTAGAGCTGGAAATGGTGAAGATGAGGAAAATTCAGCTTTAGGGGCAATGCTGTTCACTGGTCTTTTATCATCTATCTATCTATCTATCATCATCATTATCTATTTATTTATTTATAAAATTTAAATGCAATTTGCCAACATCAGTGGTCTGCTGATGCTTCAAGTTCCCCAGGATGCCTTCTCTGACACCTACAGGTATTAAGCAAACATTTTGTTAGGAAGGAGACCAGGCCAAAAAAAAAAAAAAAAAAAAAGGACACAATTGCTTGATTGGGAGGTAGCTCTGTGTCATCTCAGCTTTACCTTTAAGGAAGTGTTGTGGACAGAAGGGAACTCCGTATAGCACTGGGAACATTGCCACATGCAAACCTAGTGAAACTCTCAGAGTGCAGCCTTTTGTCTCCAGGCCAGTCCAACTAAAACACAATTTTGACTCAAAAGAAAAAAGCATGTTATCAACCAACTTCACCACTTGAAATGAAACTTGAAAAACATCCTCAGAATGAAGGTAGGTCTTGGTTCACCCTTTTCCTTGAAGCAATTAAGGTTTAAATGAATATTTATATCTGTTCTAAATCTGATATAATGGAGACATTATATGATTTTAGATTATTTATAGGTGTACTGCTGTATGTATCATTCATTTTGCCGCAAGTATTCAAGGTGTTTAAAGGAGGAGGAAGAGCTCATTTGTTGGGGAGTGCAATTTTCAGAAATAGGTTAAGCCATAACCGCAATATGAAACATTTTTAAAAGCTGCCAGGTGTACGTAAAACAAAACATAAGGATAATATCTGTTTTTCATTACATGCCTTTAAAATATTTTTACATAAAATGGAATTTTGTTTTTGTCAGATGCTTTTCTTATTTTTTTTTCTAACTTTTGAGACAGCACTGAGCAAATAATGGGGAGAAGAAAAGGAAAGAAATAAATCAAGTATTAGTGTGATACTATGTATTTACATAACAGCTCTACCAAACACTGAATTCCATCTCCTTGACTGTGCCCTGTCTCCTACTCATCACTGTGCTGGTTCCTTTCTTTACATTCCAAAGGGCAGAGAACATATCTGGTACATCATGGTAATCTTTTCCTATGCCCTATGAAAGATGGAGGCTCTCCCCCTGGGAAAATGCTTGTATACACTCATGTGCACACACACTCACACACAATTTTAGGAGATTCATGCCTTCTGGTTCTATTCACCCCTTTGAATCTCATCCTTAGGGTCTCAAATTAATTTTTCTCATTCTGTTAAATGGACACTCAGTACAAAATGCCATTTATCATTTGGGGCTGTTTTTACAATCTTTGCCTGACATAAAATAAAACCCATTCAGTCCTGTTTGATAAGCTACACTGCAAGAAAGACATGCCATTTTAGTTAAGGATGCATAAGGAAGAAGGCAGGAGGGGCACCTGGGTAGCTCAGCGGTTGAGCATCTGCTTTCGGCTCAGGGCCTGGTCCCAGGATCCGGGATCGAGTCCCACGTCAGGCTCCCTGCATGGAGCCTGCTTCTCCCTCTGCCTGTGTCTCTGCCTCTCTCTCTGTGTCTTTCATGAATAAATAAAATCTTTTTTTAAAAAGGGGAATAAGGCAGGAGTCTTGGGCAGTAGGTTGTTAGGTGAGTGCTGAGGTGAGGTGAGGGCTGTTGGAACAAAGGCTGGGTAATTACAGATTGAAGTTTACCAATTGTTTTCTCTTAGATCTCAGCCAATTGACTAGAAAGACTGAAAAGATGCATTCTTTGGTTAAGGAAAGAATTCCTAAATTTCTGAAGTTGACCACTGCGGATTGTAGGAAAAGATTGGATAATCTCAGAAACCAAAGAAACTTCTAAAGAGTGATGTGGGTAAAACAAATACCTACAGAGTAAACCACAAAGGTGCCGTGTGAGGAGTACTGTCCTCAGTGCTTTCTAGTTGACAGTTGGCCTCCTTGTGCTTTTATACAGTGAGACATGGCTCCCAAAGCAGTGGTCCCAGAAGTGTCACTGCCTGCACTATTCCCTCCTAGACAGTCTTTCATTCCTTGATCCTCTCCTGCATCCCCAGAAGGAACGGAAAACATGCTGCTTTGGTGGGACATTTCAGCCCAGAGTTTCAGTTCAGCCACTGTTGTAGTAGGAAGCTTTGGCCTGCTTTCTCTGCAGCCTGTCTCAACTGGAGCTGGGGTGCCCAACTCTTGCTAGAAATGAAATGAAGTAGATGACTAAAATAAAACTGCCTGTGAGAAGCTAGTTTATGCATTAAGACAGAGAGATAGCTTTAGCTACAATTATATTTACAGGAAAAAAAAATCAACAATAGAAGAAATCATCAAATAACACTCTCTTCTTCTTTCTTCCTGACCCAGATTTCCTTCCCTTTTGTGCTCAACTCACAATCTCTTTGTGCACAGTTTATTTTACCAAAGAAACTGTTTGATAAACTTGGAATATGTCAGCTGAAAACAAATCTATTTGATCAAAAGAGGAGTGTCAGGAACCCTTCATCTTTAATTTGAAAAATTGGGAGCTAGGATGATGTTTATCATGGGGACAGAAGAAAGACATCGTAATATTGATGGGTTCCATTTAAGACAAGGTCAGACCCTGATCCCCACACCAGCTGAAGGCCATAAATCACTCCAGATTTTGTGTTTTTTTTTTTTTTTTTTTGCTGCTTCCCAAATACAGCCCTGATATGTCAGTTTAAGACAAAAGAGGGTCATACCTAGAGAGAAAGGACCTCTCTAGGAGATTTTGAGGGACAAACCTGTTTTATGACTCTATACATAGTTAGGGGCACATGATACTGATCTACCAAAGTAGACAATTTTAAAGCTGGGAAGAAAATAGCTATAAACTCTGCCCATCAATTTACTGGATTATTTCATCCTCTATCATGATACAAATATCTATGACATTACAGAGAGAAGCTTGGTCTGAGATACTGTACTCACCAAAAATGTGCTCATTATGATTGAATCACACATTGATAAAATATGATTTAAATTGTTGTCAGTAATCAGGATTTAGTTTCCCTTTGGCTTACTTTTTACCATCTGGTTTTGGTTTTGTGGTTGCCTTTCCAGTTCTGAGCAAATGTAATAAAAAAGATGATTAAGAAAATAAAAACACAATATGATTTGAGAATCTCATCCTTTCCAACCCTCTAAATAAATAGATATTTTAGGAAAGCAAGACTGAGTATGATATTACACTAGACACATTTTAAATACCCAAACTGGACATGAAATGAACGTTTCATTCTTGAATGTCATGTTCAACAGGGGAAACTGATTGTTTGACCCACCCTGATATTCTGTCGTAACAATGACACTGATAGCAAGAAAGAAAAAAGAGAGAAAGAAATCCAGCAATGAGAAAAAACACAAAAATGTATTGGTTAGCATGGCCAAGAGTGGAACCAAGTTCTTGGGGTAACCATCAATTCTCTTCTCTCAGAAGACCGTCACATTCTCCTCCATCAGATCTTAACTACTATGACACAATTAAAGCAAACAATTTCTGTACAACTTGGTTGCCTCTACCTTGAGTTCATGGAATCTATTCCAGGTCTATTGGTGATAGCATGAAAGTAGTAATGGTAGTAACGATAGTTCACATACACTAAGTGCCCCGTGTTGTACCAAGCATATTAAGGCATTATCTTTGGCCCTCCCAGTAATCCTCTCTGGTAGCCTGTATTATTATTACTACAGGTTTATTGAGGGGAAATCAAAGCTCAGAGAGACTAAAAAATTTGCCTTAGGTCATAGAGTTAGTAGGAGTATGGAACAGTATCAGAAACTACATTTGTATTTCAGTACTGAGCCTAGATCTTGATAGTCAGAGATAGGCACCTATCAGCATAAGAAAACTATCTGGAGACTCTGGAGCTCTCTCTCCTTCTTCTGTCTCCCAGTTTGTGTTGCACATGTCCTCTCAGTACATTATTATTACAGTCCATCTCACCTGTTTCTTCTCTATCTGTTCTACTAGACTGGAACTCCTCAACAGTGAATCCAGAACACTGATGATGCCTGACACATAGTAGGTACTTTATACATTGTTGTTGGGGGACAAATGCTAAACATGATGACATACTGGGGTTTTATAATAAAGACCAGTTTTGCCAGCTAATTTTGCATTTTTTTCAGATATTCAATAGTTTTGTTGTAATTGCATACCAAGTTTTAAAGTGTAGGCAGGTGTAGTTGAAAATACAATGTGATGCATAATTGCCATTATTATACTTGGCATTTGCAAATTTAATTCTAACTACAGAATTGGCTATTGCATTGTATAGAAAAGAAAGTGTTTTAATTTAGCATTTTAATAGGAGGTGCATGCATATTTACTAACTTCATTATAAAACAATCATCAAGTAGTTTTTGAATATCTATAGCACAAAACACAATTAGCTTTTTGATGGAAGATGTACTCTTATTTTAGCAGAGGTTTATTTCACTCACAGCATTGCTTCTTACTTAGCTCAGTCTTCAGATGCCCTCTAGTGGTGATAAAAGTAAGTAAATAATAAAATAAGGGGAAAAAAAGGATTTAACCGTTAGTGGCTTTTTCACAATCAGTAATCACATCTGTTCTGATTATTATATAAGTAAAATATAATAAAAATACGGAATATTTATCTTTCCTTTTAAATTTAACGTCCCTTTAAAATGTCTTAGTATAAATATAATAGTAAAAGAATATAGACCTACAAACACATTTATAAGTAAATGAATAAAGCATAGGGAATAATTAAACAAGTGTATGTGAACCTGAGATCTGGCTTAAGAAATAGAAAAGGAAACAGAGATATGGAAGTAGCAAAGAAAAGCACTTAGTTTTTGATTCAAAAGGCCATTGTCTGGGGTGCTAGGTGGGTCAGTCAGTTAAGCTTCCAACTCTTGATCTCTGCTCAGGTCTTGGTCTCAAGGTCGTGAGTTCAGGGTCGTGAGTTCAAGCTGTGTGTAAAGAAAAAGGCCATTGTCTTTCCATGATCATACTACTTCCCAAGAAACAGAATAAGAAAACTCAACCTCATGTGAATAAAATCAACCTTCAGCTTCATGAACAATTAGGGTCTAGCCAGCTGATTAAACCAGTAGTTTTAACTAAAAAAAAAAAAAAAAAAAAAAGCTTTCATAATGCTTTGTACATAATGAGCACTCAATAAATATTTTTTATTTTGTACTCAGTAAACAATCTTCTGCTCATAAATATTGATTGGGTCTTTTAAAAGATATCCTGGGGAAATATGAATTTCTATCATAGAAGAAATTAATATTATTTATCTGCTTTCTAATTAAATTATTCTAATATCATTTCCAGAGGAAATGGTTTCATTCATATTCTAAAAACAGAAACAATAATATTTTAAAAGTCTAGTGGTTTAAGAGTCTTGCAATATTGCATTCAGGATCACTTCTCACAACTTTATCAATTTAGACTACTTGTAATTCAGAAATATTTATTAATTTTCAACATATTGGAGATTGACACCAACCCTGCTATCTTAAATTTGTATAGGACCAAACTATCTTTCAGTGGTCAACACTCAAACTGTGTCTGATGACAGTTTCCACTTTGTAAATAGAGAAAGTAGTTTTGAAATGCTTAGAAATATACAGATGCAATTCAACATGCTTTTCCCACAAGATGTCACTCTGGTACCTATGAAATATAGTCATAGATGTATTTATCTGTCTGTGACCTTATTTTTTTAAAACAATAAAAAAAGATCTATATATAGGCACATGATCCTGAAATGAAGCACACATAGGAGATCAGTGAATTTATAGATATCTAATATCTACTACATATGTATGAAAGCAAACCTATTTGTTTGGATTTGGATATATATTAGAATCTTAATTATATTCATCCGAAGGGAAGTATAAAACTGATAATCTAAAAAGTGTGTGTGTGTGTGTGTGTGTGTGTGTGTGTATACATATGGCTGTATTCAAGATTATTCATTTTTAGGCAAATAACACTAAAAGTACATGGCATGTCACACTCTTCTCATCAAGTATATGACATATTCATGGATGGTTACAGATTGAGTTTGTATATTTAATGTGCATGTGTGATAGTTATAGGGTGAATATTGAGTGGTTTGTTAGTGATGAACAACTGGCAAATTCATGTCTGCCTTGTTTTTGCTTTAAGTGAGTTTGAGTGTAAGAGACAAAAGTCATTCAGAGCAGAGTTCCAAATCCAGCTTAGCTGCCTGTATAACCTCTGGCAAGTTAATTAAGCCTGTTTTTTTAATTTATAAAATGAGGATAGTAATATCTATCTCACTGTAGTTGCTTTGAGAGTAAATCAAGACAATGCATGTAAAGCACCTAGCACAAAAGAGCTTACTTAAAAAATAGTAGGGGATCCCTGGGTGGCCAGTGGTTCAGTGTATGCCTTTGGCTCAGGCTGTGATCCTGGAGTCCTGGCATGGAGTCCCATTCAGGCTCCCTGCATGGAGCCTGCTTCTCCCTCTGCCTCTGTCTCTGCCTCTCTCTCTCTCTGTGTCTCTCATGAATAAATAAGATCTTTAAAAAAATAGTAGTTACTATTAATTTCAAGAGGAAGTGTTAATTAGAATCAGATTTTATGCTTTGATTACCGGTCTTCGCATATAAAAGGCCTGAGTTTGGCTTTTATATAATAAAATTCAAGCATATCTATCAAAATTTAAACATTTGTAATAACTGATATTCCACGATGGCCTCTAATGAAGATTTTGTTTGCTAAACTATTTGCTTGAAGAGTAAACAGAGGTTTGGCTTAGCTTTTTGGAATGATTTTCTTCTGGTGGTGACAGTAGCTGCAATTTGTCTTAAATCAGGCAGCTGCAGAGAGTTAAACATCATTTAGCTAATTGTTAGGCAAACTGTGGGATTTTTTTTTTGTCCTCTTCTGTTTTAGTCTTGCCTTGTAGCCTTGTATTATGGTATCTCTAAGTCTTCAGTAACTCCCCAGGGCTATGAGGATAAAGTGCTCAGACATCTGCAGCCCAGTTAACGGAGTCAGCCTTTGATGTGGCCCAAATATTCTCACCACTGGCTCATCAGCTACACTTTACAAATGGCTCTCAATACTTGAAGCCTGAAATGACTTGCCCAAAATAATACTGCTCCTAAATGGGCTAAGACTAGAAACCAAGTGTCCCATTGGCACCATCTCTGGATGAGAAAGACTCCTAATCCCATAAAAGCCGGGATTATCTTTTTCAATACAAGTCTTTTTTTTTTTTTAAGATTTGTTTATTTTATAGGGGGTGAGGGAGGAGCAGAGGGAGAGGGAGAGAATGTCTCAAGTAGTATTTGTGCTCAGACAGACCAACTAGGGCTGGATCTCAGGATCCTGTGATCATGACCTGAGCTGAAACATAATTGGGTCACCTAACTGACTGTGCCACCAGGCACCCAACCTAAATGCTGTGAAAGACCTAACCAGGCTGGGACAATGAAGTGCAGCATTCTCAGTCATCTAGAGCAGTCAATTTATACCAGTCAGTATGAAGATGTTTCAAGGGCTTTAAGAACTACATCTTTTTGTTAGATAACTTTATATATATATATAATTTCTAAATGTTAAAATGAGGACACTAAGTACAATAAATAATGCAATATTGTTAATCATTTCAATAGGGTAAATTGATCCGTTGGCCACTCTGAAGTTCAGGGTCCTATCTGCAGCTGGTGACTCCAAGTTGTGCTAGAAGCAGGTAGGGTCATATTGCAGCAAATCTTCACTACTCAAAAGTGTAGTCTGCAGTTCAGCCGCCTCCAAAAAACCTGGGAGCTTGTTTGAAATGTAGAATTCCAAGCTCCACCCAGATCTTTTATTTAAAAAATATTTTATTTATTTATTCATGATAGAGAGAGAGAGAGAGAGAGGCGCAGAGACAGAGGTAGAGGGAGAAGCAGGCTCCATGCAGGGACTTGATCCAGGGTCTCCAGGATCACGCCCTGGGCTGCAGGCGGCGCTAAACCGCTGTGCCAACGAGGCTGCCCCACCCAGATCTTTTGAATTGGAATCTTCATTTTAACCAGGTTCACAAGTGACTGGTATAGACACTTAAATTTGAGAACCACCGTCTTAAGCAGTATATGAAAGAGTCCTATCGAAGCAGTGTTCTGTTTAGATTCCTTTCTAATGCGCTGGCTGGTTTGACCAAGGGAAAAACAGGTAAAATCCTTGGCATAGTTTTTGATACTTCTTTGAAACTCCATAAATGATAGTTTCCTTCTTCCTTCTTGAAATTGTATTGACTCTATGTTGTCTGGCAAGTTTAAGAAGTTAAAAAAAATGGACAAAAATGTTTTTCTACCTTTTTATAACTATAAAAAAGGAATATTTATTCATTAGAGGAAATTTGTGACATATGTATAAAGAAGAAAACACACAATTTATCAATACAGAGGGACAGCCACTACTCTTGGTGTATTGTGTTCCAGATATATATAGATTTATTCAATAAATATTTTATTCAACAAAATATATTAATTTATTTAATATACTGATTGGGTAATGCATTCATATGGAACAGTGAAATAGCTGTAACCTCCTTATATAATACTCCTTTTCTCTTAAAATATAAAGAAGAATGTAAGTTCGTACTAAATAAGTCTTAATTAAACAATGGGAAAGATGAGAGGACACATCCCTCCAGCAAAGGGTTAGTTAATTCATATTTGGTAGAAAAGGGATGGAATTACCTAATGAGTCAAGTAGGCATAAAAAACAAAACACACCTAAAACTGAGAAAATGTTAAAAGAACATCCATAGGAAATGAACACCATAGGGGAGTCAGTTCTTGCTACAGGAGGGAAAAATATTAGAAACAGAAAAGTGTTTCATTGAAAAGATGTCTTAAAGTCTGGAGAACTCAAATGGCTGAAGAAACATATTTTATCTCTGAAGCAACAGGCTGGGAAAGTATCTAAGAGAAATAGTTCTTGATTTGAGACAGATTCCCTAAACAGAACAAACAAATAGTGCCATAGCTTACCTCTAGGCAAAGAGCATGAGATGGCTCACTGCTGCACTGTAAGGAGATGAGAAAGGATTGGATTCATTTTGAGGTGCAGAAATACATAGAGAAAAACATGATTTTGGAATTGTTGGGCAATGCTCATTCTTCTGGTTTAGGGTAGCAAGAACCAGTAGAAAGAGAGAATGGAGGTAATGTCTTCCAATCCAATCCTATATATTAAATTCAGCGTCAGAGAGCCATTTAACCAGGCAGGGATTAGAGGAAAAGTGAAGTCTGAATTTTTTGTGAACGATTCCAAAAGGAAAGGGGTCTCAGAAAAGACCTGGAGATTGGAGGGATATATATATGTGCTCTCTCTCTCTCTCTCTCTCTCTCTCTCTATATATATATATATATATATATATATATATATATATATAACCTAGCATGCTGAAATAGCAGAGATTGTCAGATACAATCATAAATTATAACTGCTCTCTCTTACTCTCTCACATGGTCCTTAATGAATCTGCAACTTTGGCCCTTTGTAAATCAGAGTTCACTTTTCCCAAAATGCTTCCAGAGACTGCACTGCTACAGGTAAATCCAATCAGCATCTCATGTTTACATTTGTCTGTCATGAAGAGGATATCAATACACCATGTCTACCAAACTCAAGGACACATTTAGCTCTGGAAGTCATTCTTCATGGGCTGCAGGGAAAGAAGTACCTGATTCCTCCCATGGGTTGTGAAGGTTCTCACAAAATCTCTTGTCAACTCCACCTCTTGGCCAAATGCTTCCAACTCCTTTTACAGGATGGAGGTGAGTAGTTAGTTAAGGGCTGTAAAACTGGTTCTTGACCAGTCTTTCATGTTTTGTTGCATTCAGAGTTTGGTGTTCTTGCACCAACACTTTATGTGGTGTGATCAAGATATAACTTCTAGTTATTTTTGATAATGATAGGCACATGCTTATGTAATTAGTTTACACCCAGATTCACATCAATTTTAGAGTTGCTTTTTAGTGTCTAAAATATTGAAAAACTTGTGTGATTTGCTATTCTAAACAATGCAGCCTAGAAAGTCCTTTAATTTCCTTGAATTTTATTTTTATGTTAAAAAGGTTGTATGTTCTTGAAAATTTGAACTTTTAGGTTGGAAGTGTATTTTATTTTTCAGAAGAAAACATCTGTAATATTTTCTAGAGGAATAAGGAAATAAAATGCCACAGAGAGGAAACAATTTACATTGGGGATTGAGCATATATGTGCAAGTTACTGGATGTCTATAAGATAAATCTGTTTGGGAAAATGTCATTTTGGGATTACACTTTTATGTTGTGAAAGAGTAAGATGGAGAGAAATGAATTTATAGATTTCATTGCTTTCTCCTGCAAATGGATTAACATGCATAAATACTAAATGTACATGTTAAAACTGCTACTTGGCAGATGTGGATTATATTCTAAAGGGACACATCCAAAGAGCATCACTCAAATCACTTATTTATTCTTCACCTTCTATTCATGTTTCAGTACACTTCTACAATATTATCATGTACAGGTTTACATAGCTCTCTGTAATTGCCCTTTTGCTGTTTCATCCCTGGATGAATTCTACTTTGAGAAAACTCCTATACAATTCAGCTTGAATAAATCAGTACATTTACAGATTGGAGTATTACCTAATATAAAAATCACATTTTTTTTTTTTGGTTTACAAAAGATACACTATGAAATTTCCTCAAATATTAAATCTTCCTCAGGGCATATGCAGTAGTGAGGTACATGGGTGTCAAGTATCTTATGGACAGAGTACTTGGGGTCAAGTGTCTTATGGGCAGTGGGGAAATCTAGACAGAGAAAACATAAACGGACTAATTCCTGAACAAATACGAGCCTAGCCCTGTCTTTCAGGGCTTGCAGGACTAGCCAGGGTAACTTTAGGGATCTCATGTGAGCAGGTAGGGGATATAAATTTAAAAATGTTTACTTATTAATGCTAATATACTCTTACTTGTCCCACAGATGGAACTAAGTGTGGAGTAGGAACTGAGGATATTTAGGACATGCTTTTTATGAGATTTCTTTTCCTTTGGGTTCTCATCCTCCACCAGGATCCTTGCCAATACTTATTATCTCTTATCTTTTTGATAATAGGAATTGGCTATTTTTTCCAAACTGATCAGAGTGACCAACAGTACACAAAGAAGCTAGGCATGAGGAAAAACCCAAGCCAAGAATTATTGCATTTTTCCCCAGCTCTGTGTGGTTTTGTTAAGTTTGTATCATTGGCTAAATAAAAGTGAGCATATAATAAGCATAGGACAGTATGTGACCTCCTCCCACATATGGCAACCTACAATGCTGCTGGTGATATTCTTTACTTTAAAATACTAAATATTTGGGATCCCTGGGTGGCTCAGTGGTTTAGCGCCTGCCTTCGGCTCAGGGCATGGTCCTGGAGTCCCAGGATCGAGTCCCACATCAGGATCCCTGCATGGAGCCTGCTTCTCCCTCTGTCTGTGTCTCTGCCTCTCTCTCTTTCTGTGTCTCCCATGAATAAGTAAATAAATCTTAAAAAAAAAAGGTCCTCTTCTTTCAAAAAAAAATACTAAAAATTATAACACAGGTTGACTTGAGGAATTTAAGAAACTGAGATGGGCATAAAAAAGAATTTAATGTATTTCCATATAAATCACATAGCTCAGATAGCATTGTTGATATTTCTTTTTACAAACATGAAATCATATAATACAATTTGTGTTCTGCTTTTCTCTCCAATTAATGAGCTGTGAATATATTTTAGAGGCATTTGGTCAGAATTATCTACTAATATAGTGCTATTTTTTCTTTATGTTTTGTTGTAACCAATTTAATCACATACCCCCCCCCCTTTTCCCCTGGAGGCAAAAATAGGGGAACAATTCCCCTTCTAGTTCAAAGCAGACACTTCCATTTATTTTATCCTAGGGTCAAACAGTGCTAGCCTTATGTGAGGCTGACAGGGCTGGGTCTTCCCTAACAGAACATGCTTAAATTTAGAAATAAGTGTAGATCTGTCTGGAAATAGTAAGGGAAACTCAAAGAGAAAATGGGAAACCAGGAAAAGAGTCTTGTTTTGTTATAAGATGAAAAGAGATAGTAAAAGGAAGTCAGGAGTTTCACTATGGTAGTAGTTGAGTTTACTTGAAGCTTGGAAAATTTGAAAGTTAAGAAAAGGATAGTCTAGAGGAGCTTACAGTGTGGAATTCCCAAGCCTCACTGCCATAACAATCAGGCATCCAGGTCTTGCCAGCACCTTGAGGTTAATGGATGTTTGTCGGTGGTGGTAATTCATTCAACAGACAATTTATTTGTGATTATAACTTTAACCAGATGCAATATGCTCTATTTCAGAGGTAATTTTTCATTGTAAAAAATCTAAAACCATCCATAGTAGTTATTCATCTGAGAATAATTTAAAATGTCCATAATCAAAATGATAACAAATTCATTTATAGATCTCTTTTCTTGAAGAATTGTGAAAGTATTTTTTTTATAAAATCGGGTGATAAATTTTTACTATCAGTGTCCTGGTTTTTCCCATATTACTAATCTGTGGATATGTTTTCAGTAGCATAGTTTTGGGGAAGTACACTATTAATTTGGTGATGTCTCTACTTAACTGTCAGTTGCAACCTCAGCTAATTGAATTAAGACATTTTTCTGGATAGAATAGGCAGGCACACTTTCCCTTCATGCCATTGGTCTATTACTACCATTCCATGGGCCTTCAGAATCCAATAAAGAGCATTGGTTCTGCATGAGAAAGTATGGGACCACCTACAGGGGCATGTGGAAACTAGAAAAAAACAACTCCTAGCTATAACTGCAAGGAGCTGTAGAAGAACATCAGAGAGGACTGAATATTTGAAAGGGAGGTGGGGATTAGATCTTGCTGCATTAGGAAAGAAAAATAAGAGGGGAGCAAGGCTTTCTGTTTAGTAAATGTTACTGAAGTCATGTGAATTTTAAAAAATGAAGACAGTGAGGTATTTTATATGAGTAGATAGCAAAGGGTTATAGTTCAATTTTTTGCCCTAGTCCCCACAGCTATTGATATGGAGGGTACTGAACATTTTCTGAAGTACAGCACACTTTCTAAGCACTGTGAAGATAGATATATATTTAATAAGGTTATTTAGCAATAACCGGTGTTAGTTAATAGCAGGGTTGATATCAAGTACACTTTTGAAAGTATGATTTAACCTTCTGGATATTCAAAATTGCAGGAGGAATATGGGTTTATTAAGAAAAAAATAGAAAACGCAGGCAAAAGGGTAATAATTATTCACTATCTTGTCACGCAAAAGCATAGATATTTATATATGGCAGATCATACTGTTGACTTTTAGATTTTTCCAAAATGAGGAGCTATAAACAAAAAGTTGAGGCATCATTTTCGAGGTGAACTATTACTGCAGTTGTGTTCCCCTGCCCCCATTAATTAGATTTTTCTTTTCAAGACTTTCTTTTCTTTTCTGAATTGGACAGGTGGGCACATTTTCACTTCTTGTCCCCAAAACTAATCACTACCATTCATTTATCGTTATTTGACACAAGGCATATTAGAGAAATATAGTAAAGAAAAGACTACTCTGTCTTCCAGAGTCATGCTGATGTTTTAAAACCCAACTGGGGCCTCTAAATGGATAGAACACTAAAGGGAACAGAACACTGGAAAAAAGAGTCAGGTATTTGGTAGATAAAGGGAATCCTCAGGTTTCCCTGCATGTAATGAGAATTAGTCAAAGCCCAAAAGCCCCTAAAACTGAGGAAAGAACAGATTTTTGGAGAGATGCATGGCAAAGTCATCATCCTACCTAGCATAGACTTGTGTACATACTCCAAGATTAACAGAACACTTTGATTGGCTAAGTTGATGGTAGTTTTGAGATATTAATTAAGATAGGAATTAAGATATTAGTTAAGATATAAATTAAATATGTTAAGATTTTATGTATATTTATAAATGACCATAATGAACTCTAGGGAACTGTTAGACTCCGTTTCAGTGTTATGGGAAGAAATGGATTTGTCAACCACATCCTAGGACCAAACTAATGATCAGAATTACACCTAGTGTGGTAGTGTCACAGCAAGAATTTAGCTTTTTATTTTTTTCTGCAGTTCTGTTAGGATTCTATCTGGCCAGCAAATGTTGCAGGGCAGCTGCATACCCTATAGGGAACGTAGGAGTAGGGAAAAGCCAGGCCAAGGTCTGCTGCATCTGTTCCCTTCTATGCAGTTATCTCACTTCCACTATTTCAGAATTCTTGGCTGGTAACTTGGGAAAATACAGCAGGGTGTTTATATGCATGTGGTTTCTTCCTGCCAATATATAATCCACCTGCAATCTTCATTTTACCTTTTTAATGTTTATAATAACACAAATAACAGGTTTACTTAAGGAAAAGAAAAAAATATATAAACCAGGAAATACTGATCAGAAAAAAATTTTAAAAATATGGTGACCCAGATTAAAAATAATATATATTTTCACAAATAGAATAATCTTGTATATAATGTTTATATTGTGCTTTTTCTCATAAATGGACTGATAATATGTATCCCTGGCATCATTTAAATTGCCTTCAAAATTGAGTGCTGTTTCTTCTTCATGCCATTCTCTATTACCCACTGCAAGATTTTGTTTTCCTTTTAAAGCAGTCCTAATTTCCTTTCCTGTCATATGGAAGGCAGTAACACCCATTAAAGATCCAACAAAATGATGTTAAAGAAATGGGGTCCTCTAGAACTGAGTTCCTTGAAAACTGCATAGAAAGTGTAACAGAACAATGGAAAGGAAATAGAATGCTAAAAGATTCCATTTTTTTCTGCAGAAGGAAAGGGGCAGAGAAAAGAGACTTGGGATTTTCCTAGGATAGTGAGGTTTATTCAAATTCAAGACAACACAAAAGCTGTGGAGAGTGAATGCATCTCAGAGGAGCAGACAGCGGATGTTTTCCTCTCGTCTAGGAGAATATCAGGTCACGAGCCAAGTTAACACTCATGGATGGTTATGATGACCTATGTGTTCAGTAAGTCATTTATTCATAGTTCCACAGTGGAGAGATGTTTTACTTTCCAATTTCTAATATCACGCAAAAATACATATTATTTTGAGAATAGATAAATGTAATGAAGGAAAATCATTCTATATGCTGTTCACTTAAGGTGACACTATCCCTTTTATTTCTTTTCCAAAACTCAGATCATTGTATATTCCAGGTTTTAGCTTGTTTTTTTTTCCTCTTATCAATACATTTTTTTTCAGTTGTACAGTGACTTGTTCTTCTATTTGATCTGAAACATGACAATTTCAATTGCTTCTTCAATTCTCTGAAACACCTCAGGAGCCTTTTAATAAAACCTTCTTTCTATTTAAGTTAGGAGTCTTTTTTTTGGTGTTTGATACCAAGAAAACCTTAAACAGTATACATAAGAATTACAGGGGTGATGAAGAAAAACAGGAAGACACTCAGATCTAGTAAAAGTGTTGCTCTCAAAGGGGCAAGTTGAAATAAAAAAAAAAAACAAAGACAAAAACCTTAATTTGAAACTGCATGAACAGGAGGAACTTACAGAAATAGAATGCCATTAAAAAGAAAATTAGATCTTGCTGCCAAAGGAAAAAAAATATTAGAAATTGAGGACTTGGCAATTTAATTAATTTAGTAAATGTTATTCAGAACTTGGAAATATTTCAAACAGAAAAAAGAAAAAAATTTTGAGAAGAGTGTATTATCTAGGACTCACTAAGGATTTTGGTCTTGGAAGAACCAAACAGTAACCCTATATTAGAAACTTTCTGAGGATTCTCCAGCTGGAAAAACCTCCAATGTGGAATAAAATTTATTGGATGAAATGTCAAAGAAGAGGCAGGGCAATATAGCAAGAAAGAAGACAAGATTGAGACTTGCTTCCTCAAAAAAGATTTTTTTACATTAATTTTTTAAATTTATTATTTATGATAGTCTCACAGAGAGAGAGAGAGAGAGGCAGAGACACAGGCAGATGGAGAAGCAGGCTCCATGCACCGGGAGCCCAAAGTGGGATTCGATCCCGGGTCTCCAGGATCGCACCCTGGGCCAAAGGCAGGCGCCAAACTGCTGCGCCACCCAGGGATCCCTCAAAAAAGATTTTTTTGACCTTTCTGTATTTCGCAAATATTCAAAATTAAGGATAAGCATGAATATAGGATGAGGCCATTTCCTTAAAATAATGTACATACTTTTTGTTAAAATTTAAAAGCTCATTAAAAATTACTTAATAATTGCCACTTCAGAAGGAAAATCTTGTAAATATATCAGCTTTTCTTAGATGACTTGTGATACTATTCACTTAATTTTGTTAAGTAAACAGGGAGACCACTTTGAATTAAACTAATATTTATGGCAGATGAAATTAGATGCATTAAATCTCTAGGGTGAGTCCATTTTCTCCTAAGATACACACAAAAATTTCCAGGGGTAAAGGAACCATATGTGGACTCTTTTACATTTTGTGGACGGGCATGAACCTAAAGACTGAATCCCAGGACTCTGGAATCATGACCCGAGCCGAAGGCAGACACTCAACCAACTTAGCCACCCAGGTGCCCCTAAATTCAAGATTTATATGACTGACTATGCTTGGTCTGTGTCCCATTCTATCAAGTTTTAAGCTTGCTACTCTATTTACTGCCAATAAATATTTAAAGTTTACTAGGGCACTAATGTATCTTGATCTCAACTCTTCAAATCCTCATCCATTATATTGTATACTTTTAGAAATAGTTATGCATCTTTTCTAGTTGGCATAGAAGACAGCACACTCATAGGCAATAAGGAGTCATCAAGAAGCTTAAATATACTTCTTAATGTCAATCTATGTGGGAAATAAAGGCAAAAGAAAAATTATTAAATTTCCTCATGATTTGTAGCCCATTGGCAGGTCCTGGAAATAGGCTGAGTGACCTTCCTCTAGGGACTTAGCTGCCTCAGATGTTGATACTTTGCTAAGGGCAAAAGGCAATCTTAGCCCAACCCCCAGGTCCTATAAGTCTACTTCAACATAAAAAAATTCCTTTGGAAACTTCCTTTATTTCTACACCCCAAGATACATGTTGGCAACCATCCCCCAAGCATATGACTCACTGGTATACATACATCTGAAAGGTCTTATGACTAAAATTTTTTTTTTAATATTTTAAAATTTAAATTCAACTAATTAACATATAGTTTCAGAGGTAGAGTTCAGTGATTCATCAGTCTTATATAACACCCAGTGCTCATCACATCATGTGCCCTCCTTCATGCCCATTACCCCATCCCCCAACCCCCTCCTCTCTAACAACTCTGTTTATTCCCTATGATTAAGACTCTCTTATGTTTTGTCTTCCTCTCTGATTCCGTCATTTTATTTTTTCCTCCCTTACTCTATGGTCTTCTGTTTTGTTTTTTTAAATTCCACATAGGAATAAGATCATCTGATAATTTTCTTTCTCTGACTGACTTACTTTGCTTAGCATAGCACTTGCTAGTTCCATCCACATTGATGCAAATGGCAAGATTTCATTTTTTGATGGCTGAGTAGTATTCCATTGTATATCCATTCTTTTTCTATTCATCTATCAGTGGACTTCTGGAGTCTTTCCATAGTTTGACTCTTGTGGACTTTGCTGCTATGAACATTGGGGTACAGGTGCCTCTTGGGATCACTACATTTGTGTCTTTGAGGTAAATCCTCAGTAGTGCAATTTCTGGGTCAGAGGGTATCTCTATTTTCAACTCTTTGAGGATTCTTCACAATGTTTTTCAGAGTGGCTGCACCAGCTTGCATTCCCACCAACAGTGTGCAAGGGTTCCCCTTTCTCCACATCCTCGCCAACTATCTGTCATTTCCTGCCTTGCTAATTTCAGCCATTCTAACTGGAGTGAAGTGGTATCTCACTGAAGTTTTGATTTGTACTTCCCTGATGCCCTGTGATATTGAACTTTTTTCATGTGTCTTTTGGCCATTTATATGTCTTCTTTGGAGAAATACATGAGTAAGGTTTTATTAGAAAGCAATACATGACTTTTCCCAACAATAGCTAGCCCCCTCAAGGTCCTGGAAACCTTGTTTCCAAAATTCCTTGAAGACTATGTTCCCCCTAAGCCCCTCCCAACTTGAAAGTATATAATCGGCCACTCCTCATGACCCCAGTGCATCTTTCTGCCCATGGGTCCTGTCCCTGTGCTTTAATAAAACCACCTTTTTGTACCAGAGATATCTCAAAAATGATTTCTTGGCTCTTGACTTTGAGCCATAGCATCTTTCCTACATCAAATTGCCTTTACTGGGCCCAATTGTACTGGTCCTATAAAGAGTTACGCTAATTTTAGAATAGCAGTTGAATACACAGTTACATGTCTGTGGAATTTGCATTTACTTCTGTTTTTCCTCTAAGACGTTAATAAAGAGTAATGAATCTAGTGACTTTGAATGTATTAGCTATAAAATGGAGACAAGAGAGTTGAATGGTCACTAGAGCCTCTTTGAACCCCATGCCAGGGCAAAGGGATAGGAAGTAGGAAAAGGAGTGAAGAAGGGAGAAGAATAAAGATGGAGAAAAGCTGTTTTATTTTTTTTTAAAACAAGGTTCCCCAGGTAAATCTGAGAAAAGGGAAAGGGACTTTAATTCCTATAAGCAATATTATTTGTAGATTAAGTTAATTAAAGCCATATCAGAAATTGACTATGCTTTATAAACAATCTTTGGTATAGTTTTCTGGATTTTCTTTTACTTAACAGTTTATGTTCCATTTGAAATGTTCCAACCTTGTCTCGGCTGAGGTAAGAGGAAAGGATGACTTCCCATTCCTTTAACTTTATGATTTTCAACAGTGTAGGTCAAATCTGATAGTAGATTTAAGGGCCTCATTTAGGAATCAGAGATAAAGAGAAAAGCTCAGAGATTAGATTGTTAAGTGCAAAAACAGATTTTAAGGCAAGAAGCAAGATGGAACTTAAGTAAAAAGACCAATGTTCCTAAAAATAGTTTTGGGATGCCCAGAACTCCTTTTTTTTTAAAATTAATTTTTATTGGTGTTCAATTTACCAACATACAGAAAAACACCCAGTGCTCATCCCGTCAAGTGTCCGCCTCAGTGCCCCTCACCCATTCCCCTCCAACACCCGCCCTCCTCCCCTTCCACCACCCCTAGTTCATTTCCCCGAGTAAGGAGTCTTTATGTTCTTTCTCCCTTCCTGATATTTCCCAACATTTCTTTTCCCTTCCTTTATATTCCCTTTCACTATTATTTATATTCCCCAAATGAATGAGAACATACACTGTCCCTCTCCGATTGACTTACTTCACTCAGCATAATACCCTCCAGTTCCATCCACGTTGAAGCAAATGGTGGGTATTTGTCGTTTAAAATGGCTGAGGAATATTCCATTGTATACAGAGACCACATCTTCTTTATCCATTCATCTTTCGATGGACACCGAGGCTCCTTCCACAGTTTGGCTATTGGGGCCATTGCTGCTAGAAACATCGGGGTGCAGGTGTCCCGGCGTTTCATTGCATCTGAATCTTTGGGGTAAATCCCCAACAGTGCAATTGCTGGGTCGTAGGGCAGGTCTATTTTTAACTCTTTGAGGAACCTCCACACAGTTTTCCAGAGTGGCTGCACCAGTTCACATTCCCACCAACAGTGTAAGAGGGTTCCCTTTTCTCCACATCCTCTCCAACATTTGTTGTTTCTTGTCTTGTTAATTTTCCCCATTCTCACGGGTGTGAGGTGGTATCTCATTGTGGTTTTGATTTGTATTTCCCTGATGGCAAGTGATGCAGAGGATTTTCTCATGTGCATGTTGGCCATGTCCATGTCTTCCTCTGTGAGATTTCTGTTCATGTCTTTTGCCCATTTCATGATTGGATTGTTTGTTTCTTTACTGTTGAGTTTAATAAGTTCTTTATAGATTTTGGAAACTAGCCCTTTATCTGATATGTCGTTTGCAAATATATTCTCCCATTCTGTAGGTTGTCTTTTAGTTTTGTTGACTGTATCCTTTGCTGTGCAAAAGCTTCTTATCTTGATGAAGTCCCAATAGTTCATTGTTGCTTTTGTTTCTTTTGCCTTTGTGGATGTATCTTGCAAGAAGTTACTGTGGCCGAGTTCAAAAAGGGTGTTGCCTGTGTTCTCTTCTATGATTTTGATGGACTCTTGTCTCACATTTAGATCTCTCATCCATTTTGAGTTTATCTTTGTGTATGGTGAAAGAGAGTGGTCCAGTTTCATTCTTCTGCATGTGGATGTCCAATTTTCCCAACACCATTTATTGAAGAGACTGTCTTTCTTCCAATGGATAGTCTTTCCTCCTTTATCGAATATTAGATGACCATACATTTCAGGGTCCACTTCTGGGTTCTCTATTCTGTTCCATTGATCTATGTGTCTGTTTTTGTGCCAGTACCACACTGTCTTGATGACCACAGCTTTGTAGTACAACCTGAAATCT
This sequence comes from Vulpes vulpes, assembly GCF_048418805.1. Taxonomy (NCBI): domain Eukaryota; kingdom Metazoa; phylum Chordata; class Mammalia; order Carnivora; family Canidae; genus Vulpes; species Vulpes vulpes. The sequence continues at coordinate 48,957,671 of NC_132790.1, read as the reverse complement.
GGCATTGTGATGCCCCCAGCTATGGTTTTCTTTTTTAAAATTCCCCTGGCTATTCAGGGTCTTTTCTGATTCCACACAAATCTTAAAATAATTTGTTCTAACTCTCTGAAGAAAGTCCATGGTATTTTGATAGGGATTGCATTAAACGTGTAAATTGCCTTGGGTAACATTGACATTTTCACAATATTAATTCTGCCAATCCATGAGCATGGAATATTTTTCCATCTCTTTGTGTCTTCCTCAATTTCTTTCAGAAGTGTTCTATAGTTTTTAGGGTATAGATCCTTCACCTCTTTGGTTAGGTTTATTCCTAGGTATCTTATGCTTTTGGGTGCAATTGTAAATGGGATTGACTCCTTAATTTCTCTTTCTTCAGTCTCATTGTTAGTGTATAGAAATGCCATTGATTTCTGGGCATTGATTTTGTATCCTGCCACGCTACCAAATTGCTGTATGAGTTCTAGCAATCTTGGGGTGGAGGCTTTTGGGTTTTCTATGTAGAGTATCATGTCATCGGCGAAGAGGGAGTGTTTGACTTCTTCGTTGCCAATTTGAATGCCTTTAATGTCTTTTTGTTGTCTGATTGCTGAGGCGAGGACTTCCAGAACTATGTTGAACAGCAGTGGTGAGAGTGGACATCCCTGTCTTGTTCCTGATCTTAGGGGAAAGGCTCCCAGTGCTTCCCCATTGAGAATGATATTTGCTGTGGGTTTTTCATAAATGGCTTTTAAGATGTCGAGTAAAGTTCCCTCTATCCCAACACTCTGAAGGGTTTTGATCAGGAATGGATGCTGGATTTTGTCAAATGCTTTCTCTGCATCCAATGAGAGGATCATATGGTTTTGGTTTTTCTCTTGCTGATATGATGAATCACATTGATGGTTTTACGAGTGTTGAACCAGCCTTGTGTCCCAGGGATAAATCCTACTTGGTCATGGTGAATAATTTTCTTATTGTACTGTTGGATCCTATTGGCTAGTATCTTGTTGAGAATTTTTGCATCCATGTTCATCAGGGATATTGGTCTGTAATTCTCCTTTTTTGGTGGGGTCTTTGTCTGGTTTCGGAATTAAGGTGATGCTGGCCTCATAGAATGAATTTGGAAGTACTCCATCTCTTTCTATCTTTCCAAACAGCTTTAGTAGAATAGGTATGATTTCTTCTTTAAACGTTTGATAGAATTCCCCTGGGAAGCCATCTGGCCCTGGACTCTTGTGTCTCGGGAGGTTTTTGATGACTGCTTCAATTTCCTCCCTGGTTATTGGCCTGTTCAGGTTTTCTATTTCTTCCTGCTCCAGTTTTGGTAGTTTGTGGCTTTCCAGGAATGCGTCCATTTCTTCTAGATTTCCTAATTTATTGGCGTATAGCTGTTCATAATATGTTTTTAAAATCGTTTGTATTTCCTTGGTGTTGGTAGTGATCTCTCCTTTCTCATTCATGATTTTATTAATTTGAGTCTTTTCTCTCTTCTTTTTAATAAGGCTGGCTAATGCTTTATCTATCTTATTAATTCTTTCAAAGAACCAACTCCTGGTTCTGTTGATCTGTTCCACAGTTCTTTTGGTCTCGATATCATTTAGTTCTGCTCGAATTTTAATTAACTGTCTTCTTCTGCTGGGGGTGGGGTCCATTTGTTGCTTTTTCTCTAGCTCCTTTATGTGTGAGGTGAGCTTTTGAATTTGAGTTCTTTCCAGTTTTTGAATGGATGCTTGTATTGCGATGTATTTCCCCCTCAGGACTGCTTTTGCTGCATCCCAAAGATTTTGAACGGTTGTATCTTCATTCTCATTAGTTTCCATGAATCTTTTTAATTCTTCCTTAATTTCCTGGTTGACCTTTTCATCTTTTAGCAGGATGGTCCTTAACCTCCACGTGTTTGTGGTCCTTCCAAACTTCTTGTTGTGATTAAGTTCTAATTTCAAGGCATTATGGTCTGAGAATATACAGGGGACTATCCTGATCTTTTGGTATTGGTTCAGACCCGATTTGTGACCCAGTATGTGGTCTATTCTGGAGAAAGTTCCATGTGCACTTGAGAAGAATGTGTATTCAGTTGAGCTTGGATGTAAAGTTCTGTAGATATCTGTGAAATCCATCTGGTCCAGTGTATCATTTAAAGCTCTCGTTTCTTTGGAGATGTTGTGCTTAGAAGACCTATCTAGTATAGAAAGAGCTTGATTGAAGTCACGAAGTATAAGTGTATTATTATCAAAGTATTTCTTCACTTTGGTTATTAATTGGTTTAAATATATGGCAGCTCCCACATTCGTTGCATATATATTGAGGATTGTTAAGTCCTCTTGTTGGATAGACCCTTTGAGTATGAGATAGTGTCCCTCTTCATCTCTCACTATAGTCTTCGTGGTAAATTTTAGTTTATCTGATATAAGGATGGCTACCCCTGGTTTCTTTTGAGGACCATTTGAATGGTAAATGGTTCTCCAACCTTTTATTTTCAGGTTGTAGGTGTCCTTCTGTCTAAAACAAGTCTCTTGTAGACAGCAAATAGATGGGTCCTGCTTTTTATCCAGTCTGAAACCCTGCGCCTTTTGATGGGGTCATTAAGCCCGTTCACGTTCAGAGGTACTATTGACCGATAGGAGTTTAGGGTCATCCTATCTATTCAGTCCTTGTTTTTGTGGATTGTTCCACTGAACTTCTTCTTAAAGGGGAATTTTAAGAGTCCCCCTTAAAATTTCTTGCAGAGCTGGTTTGGAGGTTACATATTCTTTCAGTTCCTGCCTGTCTTGGAAGCTCTTTATCTGTCCTTCCATTGTGAATGAGAGCCTTGCTGGATAAAGTATTCTTGGTTGCATGTTCTTCTCATTTAGGACCCTGAATATATCCTGCCAGCCCTTTCTGGCCTGCCAGGTCTCTGTGGAGAGGTCTGCTGTTAGCCTAATATTCCTCCCCATAAAAGTCAGGGACTTTTTTTCTCTTGCTGCTTTAAGGATCTTATCCTTATCTTTGGAATTTGCAAGCTTCACTATTAAATGTCGAGGTGTTGAACGGTTTTTGTTGATTTTAGGAGGGGATCTCTCTATTTCCTGGATCTGAATGCCTGTTTCCCTTCCCAAATTCGGAAAGTTTTCAGCTAGGATTTGTTCAAATACATATTCTGGCCCTCTGTCCCTTTCAGCGCTCTCGGGAACCCCAATTAGACGTAGGTTTTTCTTCCTCAGGCTGTCATTTATTTCCCTTAATCTATCCTCACGGTCTTTTAATTGCCTGTCTCTTTTTTGCTCAGTTTCCCTCTTTGCCATCAACTTGTCTTCTATGTCACTCACTCGTTCTTCCACCTCGTTAAGCCTCATCGTTAGGACTTCTAGCTTGGAGTGCATCTCATTTAATTGATTTTTAATTTCTGCCTGATTGGATCTAAATTCTGCAGTCATGAAGTCTCTTGAGTCCTTTATGTTTTTTTCTAGAGCCACCAGTAGCTATATAATAGTGCTTCTGAATTGGCTTTCTGACATTGAATTGTAATCCAGATTTTGTAACTCTGTGGGAGAGAGGGCTGTTTCTGATTCTTTTTTTTGAGGTGAGGTTTTCCTTCTAGTCATTTTGCTCAGTGCAGAGTGGCCAAAAACAAGTTGTATTGGGAAAAGGAGAAAAAGAGAGAGAAGGAAAGAATAGAGAAAAAGAAAAAAGAGAAAGAAGAAAAAAAAGGGGAAAAAGAGAAGAAAAAGAGAAAGAAAAAGAAAGGAGAAAAAAAAGGGGGTGGGGTGGGCGAAGCAATCAGAAATCAAGAAGAAAGAAAGAAAAAAAAAAAGCACAAAACAAAACAAAAACAAAAACAAAAAAACAAAAACTAAAAAAAACCACGGGGAATATCTTCCGATTCTGTATACTTTAAGTCCCTTGATTTCCCCTGGAACTGGTCCGTCTTGCTGGTCTTCTGGGGGAGGGGCCTGCTGTGCTGATTCTCAGGTGTTAGAACTTGGGGGAGCTGCTCTGCCCCTGCCTAGTGCAGGGCTCAGTGGGGGCTGTTCACCCCGTGAGGCCCCAGGAGGAACAACCGCAGCGGCGGGCCAGCTCTGCAGCCCTGGAGTCAGCTCCCGCAGTAGCTCCGGGGCTCTCCGTCTGCAGGGCCTGGGGGCTCCCGGGCGGGGCCGCTGCTCTGCTCAGCTCGGGGCAGGAGCTTCCTCGCTGTCCTGGGCCCTCCCGGCCTCTGCCTGTCCCGGGGGAGGCCGGGTCCTGGGCTGTGTCCTGGCGCCCTGTGCTCCGGAGCCTGCGCTGTTGGATTCGCGCTCCCGCCCCGCAGCCCCCTCCGCGGAGCCGCCGCCCGAGCCCCGCAAGCTGCTCCGGGCCCCGCCGTGGGCGCTGCACACCTTAGGGAGCTCGGGGGCTCTCCCGGGGCACAGGTGCCTGTTAGTGTCCCCGGGAGCCCGAGGGCATCCCCGCCCTCCTGGGTCCTGCTCCACCTCCCTGCGGGCCCCTTTCTGCCCGGGAAGGTTAGTGCAGCTCCTGCTCCTCCGGGACGGGGCTCTCCTGTCCTGGGGACACTCGCCCCGGCCTCAGCCCGGATCCTCGCGGGGCCCCTCCCCCTTGGAGGCCTTTTGTTTCTTTATTTCTTTTTCCCCGTCTTCCTACCTGATAGAAGCGCGAACTCTTCTCGTAGCATTCCAGCTGTTCTCTCTTTAAATCTCAGGCTGAATTCGTAGATTTTCAGGATGATTTGAAGGTTTTCTAGGTAATTTGTTGGGGACAGGTGATTTGGGGACCCTACTCTTCAGCCGTCTTGCCCCTCCCCCCAGAACTCCTTTTTATTGGGTGCTAAAGTCCAACTGACTGGGTTCCATTGTGTGCAAAGTTACTTTTTGAGTAGATTTATGGCCTAGCATGGGGTTGCTTCTGTGGATTATCTTTGGGAGGAGATAGAATGGTCTTTTCTTTTTATGTGTATATCCTTCTTTAGCTCCTCAGCTTTTCTGAGGTCAACTCCACCCCCAACACAGTTAATTGTTAGTATAATTTGCTCTGTACCTACTTGGCATAAAAAATAATTCTACTTCAAGTTCTGGTCAAGTAGTATCACCTTAAAAACACGCAGTAGCCAGATAGCTACCAAAACCTCTGAGGAGTACCAGAAGGATATGCTATGCATATATGTAGACACTTAAAATCCTTTTGTACATTATCTTTGCATCATATAGTAGTTTCCTGGACCATTATCACTGGCTTCCTGTAGAACTGCTTTTATTGAATTAACTGTTTTCCTTAGGGTGCTGGTTGTGTAGTGTGCATGTTGGCATAATCAGATCACATGTATTCTTTCTGACTAAAAGTTAATAACTGGTTAGTTTGATTGATTCAGGCCCTTTGCCTCAATCCTTTTTGCCATGTGAGGAAAGAGATACTGAACCAAGCATTTTCTGGCACAAGAACATTGAGTTGATATCATTTCAAACTCTAAGTACTTACACTTTTCTCGGGTTAGGACCCAGGCTGTTTTGTTTTTGTTTTTGTTTTCAGGCTGTTTTTTTATGGTCCATAGATAGGCCGTAATTTCCCTCTATAGCAGTCTGGTCCCCAGGCAAAGAAGCCTGCTAAGAAAAGTTATAAAAACTTGGAAGTAAAGCAACAGGTTGACTATATGACATTTCATTATCTTTCTGGAATGTTATCTAACAGGCTTATTGAAGAATTATCTAATTCTCTAGAGAAATACATCTTTGATTTACAATTTGCTATTAATTAGAGCCTGAACTCTGTACAGTTAGAAAATACTGATAGATTACAAATGATTTTTACCAGTAGATATCTAATGCATTCTTTCAGGTAGAAAAAAAAAAACACCCAGAGATTATAGTTTTATTGCCCTCTAGGACATCAGTTTTCAAATATCTAATTTATCAGACATGTTTCATCACTCCTTTACTGAATAACTCTGTAAGCCTCTGTTCCTCAAGTGTTCTTTGAACCACCTTCCCCATCCTTCTGGCTCCATCATTTAATGAGTTAGATTTTTGACACATGGTCTTTTATTCCCTCTCTTAGAGAGCTCTCTTCTTGGATCCCTATAAGCCATATTCTTGCTTCTGATGATTTTTCTGAAAGGCAAATGGTGTCATGGGAAAAGAATTTTAGAGTCAGACAGGTTTAATCTGGAATCGCAGCTTTCTGACATACTAAGCTTTGCAACCTTGAACCGATAACTTAACTTCTCTGGTCATATTTTTCTCTAAGGTGTAATGAATCACATGTGTTGCAACAATTAAATTTCTCTGTTTATTTTCCAAAGTCCTTTTCAGTTCTAAAATTTTCTGATTGCAACGTTTAAGAACTTCTTATTCCCAATTAACTTTTAAGAGTCAGAAGTTTAAATGTGCAAAGTTCATTTCTCCTGGTTCAATGCTTGATCGTAGAACAGCAATAGTAGGTTGAGCTGAAAAAACTCAAATATCCTCCACAAAGTAGGCTCATAAATTCCTAGGATGCCGAGTCACCAGGTCACCAGGCAATCTCCAGGTCACTTTCAGTTCCATTCAGAAGTATCAGTTGCTTCATTACAATTTAAACCTAAGTATCTCACAATTCAGGGGTTTGACATTTAACTTTAAAATAAAGATGGCTTATAGGTAAAAAAAAAATTGTTATAACTTATGCCAACGTCCACTGAAAAAAATACCAGATGAGGTTAATTTATTCCTGGGGCTGTAATATCAGCTTCAAGGACAGACATTGGCAGATGGTGTTGTCTCAGGGAATTACACAAAAATGAGATTTCTAATAAGAAATTATAAAACTGATTTTAAGTTTTCCTTATATAAAATTCCCCAAATAGATTATATTTCATCATGTTTGTGAGTTTAAAAGTCTGTTCCTATTTTAATTTTTTACATGAACACCAAAATGTATTTTAATAATGCTTTTTTGTAGATTTTGACACGGTGTTAGCCTGATAATATTTCTAACCTTAATCTGTTTTCACTTTCTTAATTTAAGTTACATTGCAAAGCAGAATAATAATAATAACTAACATTTCCCAAGGATTTTTATTACTACAATAGCTGATGATTTCCTGCATATAGGACAAGTGTAAGCGGTATATCCATTTTCATTTTTTGCTAGTTTGCTTTAGCTAGACAGAAGTTAGAATCTTATGTGACAAAATCATGAAGGATGCCCATGAAACAAGTCACAGGTCCCACTCATAGTCATTGGGAGACGATTAAATGTGGGCATGAGTGAGGCAGTGATTACTGGCGGCCATTAGTTGTTTACCACAATTCACAAAAAAGTGTGCTAAGGTTTACTTGTGATTAAATATAGAGATGTAATATTTTTAATGAAATCATTGTGTCTAAAATTTAAGAGTGCCTTTTCTGGTATTTTGACTTAACTCAGCAACTATGTTAACTTAGATTTTACTCTCTTTCCTATATTTAAATGATTTGTTTAAGCTGTAAAAATCATAGGAAATATTTATTATATTGCAAAATTCTAGCTGGATATTTTAAAAATAACTCCCTTTTCAGTGGCGATGACTTTAAATAGCTGTATTAACTCTCATTTATTAATATCAACTCATCTGTACCCAATTTATACCAATGAAAATACAAATCTCCGATTTGTTCTGTCATGTATTCTTTCTTCCAAAAGATAAATTGACCATCTACTTACCATGTTTACTTTTAAAAGCAGTTGAGGATTTTGCATTTCATGAAGTCCTTGTGTGTATGGTTAAGTTGGTTCGTTTATGGTGGTATTTGAATCAACAGTTGCATAAAGATGATGTTTTATATTACTGTTATCAAGAAAATGATTGACCTGCAGAGGAGTCTAGAGTTTTCTTATCACATGATAATCCCTAAACTTTATTCTCTCTTAGTTAATCACATAACAAACCTAAATGTTTTAGGATATTAGTAGACTGTCCTATAGACGAGGGACTAATAGCAATGCTAACTTGGGAGCTGAAGGTTGTTTATGTCAAAAGTGCAGGAGAACCTAAGGGGAGTCATAATCTGTGTTATAACAACATCACCATAGAGACAGAATTGTGGAATCAAGAAAACACAGAAGGTCCCCAGCTGAAGACTTTTAGGTCTTCTAGTCCAACTCTGGGTTTTTTATTCCAAGTTTTATGTGAACGATTTGATACCTTATAGCTCATTGCAGAATAGCCACTGAAATGCATTCATTGTTAACAGTAAGTCAAGTTGGTTAATTTTCAATCAAAAAATATTTTTACATTAGTTAATTATTACATTTACATTAGTTAAATGTGGAACACAAATGCAATTAAGAATAGCTTATAATAGCTTGCAACTTTTTTCATTTTTATATCTCCTACTCCACAGAATGTAGCTCTTTCTCATTTCTTTTCAAGAGTTTCATCCAAAGTGGTAGGGAAACAGTCTATTATTCCTTATTCTATAGTTTGAAAGGGACTGAATGGAAGCAGCCAAGAAGAGGACAAAGCTTTGGGTTTTTTTTAGTTTTTGCTGATTTTTTAAAATTACAATTGTAACATAGGTATATTTGAAAATTTGAGTATTTTTAACTTTATTTTTTATTTTTATTTTTATTTTTTATTTATTTATGATAGTCACAGAGAGAGAGAGAGAGGCAGAGACACAGGCGGAGGGAGAAGCAGGCTCCATGCACCGGGAGCCCGACGTGGGATTCGATCCCGGGTCTCCAGGATCGCGCCCTGGGCCAAAGGCAGGCGCCAAACCGCTGCGCCACCCAAGGATCCCTATTTTTAACTTTATGCAATTAAATGGTAATTCCCTCCTCTCCTGTCTTCCCCACTAACACTGTCAGCAGTTTGGTGTGTCTTTCTACTCACTTTGTGTGCATATACATATATGTGAAGTGGTGCTTTAAAAAATTAGATAATTTATACAAAATATACTGTGTCTTTTTCCCAAATTCAATAATATATCTTGTTGGCAGATAAAAAGCTCTCTCATTCTTTGAAATGATGACATGACATTCCACTCTTTTTCTAATTCATTGATGTCTCCAATTTTTCTTTACTATATTACATGTGTTTCTTTTTATTTAATGTAATCTGCCTTACAACAAGTAATTCAAGAGTATTCAGTCTGTAACTTCCATTACTCTGGTTGATAAAAAGTTAATTTGTCAAGAAAATATTCCTTTAGTAGCTGCCATGTCCTGAGAAGACATTGCTAAGTACTTGGGGATCAAAGAAGTATCATATAGAAGTTTACCCACAAGGGCCTTGTAATATAAGAAAGTGCTTTAAAGAGCGAAGGATCCAAGATCTTGAGCCTAATTATTCTAATCTCATGTTTTGACTTAGGAATGTAAAACAGTGCTGTCTTCCTGAAAAGATTATTTAATTAGATAAAACTAATCATCCTGTGATTATTGTTTATCTCTTGTTACTTATCACATTACCATAAATTTACCAACTTAAAACACATTTATTAGGAATGAAGGAATAGAAGCAGAAAAAAGCCACCTCTAGCCTGGAAGGCTGACCTATAGCCTGCATTGTCTCCATAAGGATCAAGTATGTGTTGATTGTTATATTCTTAAAGGGTCTGTCTCATGATTCCCCGTGCATCTCACTGATAGTTAACGTTGAGCTGAATGATAAGCACCAGAGAAACCTTGTGAATGTATGGTTTTGAGTAGAAATTCAAAGCAAACATTTATGATCTAATACCCCCTGCACATCCCCTCCCCTTTTGCTTATAATAAAAACACCTTTTTGCACTGAAAATGTCTCAAGAATTCTTTCTTCACAGTTTGCTCGAGATCCCACATCACCTGCATATTCTGAGGGTTAGGAACCTGCACATGGCTTACCTGAATTCTCAGCTTTAAGGTCTTTCATGAAGCTACAATCAAAATCTTATCCAAGGGTCTCACCTGAGGTTTGAATGAGGAGTATCTGGGTTTTTTTTTTTTTAAGATTTTATTTACTTATTCATGATAGACATAGAGAGAGAGAGGCAGAGACACAGGCAGAGGGAGAAGCAGGCTCCATGCAGGGAGCCTGATATGGGACTCGATCCTGGGTCTCTAGGATCAGGCCCTGGGCTGAAGGTGGTGCTAAACCTCTGAGCCACCCAGGGATCCCTGAGTATCTGGTTCTAAACTCATGTGGTTGTTAGCAGAATTCAGTTACTTGTGAACTGTCAGACTGAGGAACTCATCTCCCTTCCAGATGTTGGTTGGAGGTTGCCTTCAGTTCCTTGTCACATTGTCCTCTCCACCTCATGGCTAATGAAGGATGGCAAAATATGCGCACATCCTCCACCCATCCCATGCCATTTTAGCAGAAGAGTTATTCTGAGCTGAGGGCAATTGTGAAGAAGGAGATGCAAGAAAAGTTTTCCCTTCTCCCTCATTTGTCCAAGGAAGGCCATAAACTGCAAAGTTGCCCTCCTTTCTCCTTTCTACCAGGAATGCTAGAAGTAACTTACCCGAAAGAACTCTAGACCTTTGTCAAATCAAAGGTGGCATCGGGGAACCTACATAACAAATTCTACTAACTAGCCCTCATCTTCCAGTAGTTCCCTTATGTATTTGCCTTCTCATAATTTGCCACCTCTAGAAACTCAGATTCCTCTTCCTCTGTCTTGTCATTTCTCTAAAAATTTATTATTCTTTTGTTAAAATGCTATCTGAGCCCAAATTTTAGCCACTCCTTTGAGTTACTTATCACTGTTGCTTCCCTGTGAAGGCACAATACACACGTTAATAAAGTTATATTTGTTTTTCTCTTATTAATCTATCTTTTGTCAGTGTAATTTATAGGACTCCTGCTGGAAAATCTAGGGGGTGGAGGGATTTTTTTTCCCCTCCTCTACACTTATTTCATCAAAGCTGGCATGAAAGAATCAATAAGGAGTGTCTGCTAGTAGAACAGAAATTACAATCTTATGTAATGAAATCACAAAATGATATTATGTTATCTTTGCCACATTCCACTGGTGAGAAACAAGTTATGAGTCCTGCTCTTATTTAAGAGGAGGGAAGTACTGGGGCCTGGGTTCTAGGAAGTGGGGATCACAGCTGTGGGGCTTGGGGGCAGGGGAGGCTGGTGTACTTTAAAGCCTGCTCAGCACATTCATAAATAAAAAGTGTCACAAAGCTTTATCTGTAATTGAATTCTAGAGTTACAGATAACAGATATAGCATTTGTTCAGAAACTAGAGAAAGTAATGTACCAAAACAGATGAAAGCTATTTCTGTGACTTAGCCTAAATTGCTTATTATGGATTTATTTCCATATCTGTAAAAGCAGATAATTGGAATAGAGGACATCTGAGGTTCTAAACCTCTATGGTTGCCAAATTACTTTAGTGAGGTTCAGTTTTAATGCTATAACATTTTATTTATTACTATTATTTTTCAGGGTGAATTCAGTCAGATAATCTGCAAATAGAAGGAACTCATCAGCTTTGAGATATTCTCATTCCCAAAAGCTATTACAAATACAATATGACTAACAATAATTTTTATTTATCATTTATAGGATAACAATTGAAGGTTGTGTTTCAGAAAGTAACTCCCTCTCTTTATAACACACAAACCGATCTCTGAGCAGTGGAAACCCCCTCAATACAGTCTGCTGGCCTGGGTCTGTGAGCACTATTTAATAAGAGGTCTGTGCCAGCTGAGAATGAAGGGAAAAAATTAATTATTTTCTGTTCACCCAGAAAAAAGAAGCACACCCTGATACAGATACTTCCCAGATACTTCCCCTTCTAATCTCAAGGTACAGAAAACGGATCCCAGTGAAATTTAAGGGACCATACATAAGCAGAATCATAATCAGGAGATTCACTAGATAACAGCATAAAGCCACAGCATTTGAATTAAAAAGGTGGCAAAGACAAAGAGCATGCTTTGCATTGGCAAGTTCTGAAAAGTGAGGAACACTGGATTCTATCAAAATAACAGAAGAAACTGCTTGTACAATGCCTGAATAAGCAAATGAAACAAAGTCTGCCTAAAAAGGAGCAAAAACAAGTTGAAATTATCCCACTATGATATCTCAACACATCCTTTTGGGATGCATTCTTAAACTTGGAGCTGGTAGGAAAGAATGTATAAAAATATTTTCTGAGGAGCAAATTCCATTTTTAAGTCATCAATTTCTTACAAATTGAAAAATTCACAATTTTCTTTTACAACTGTCACTTTCTGGAAAGTCAGGTTGACCTTCCTACCATGTCAATCGAAATAATTCTATCTTGAATTTTAGATTTTATTGCTTCTCTTTGTTATGTTTCCTTAGTTATACCTCTAGATAATAAATCTGCAATCTCTCTCTGTATTTGTATTTTTGAACTTCCATCCTCTTTTTCCCTTGAGCTCTGCCATCCTGATTTATTGAAAGGTATTTGAAATGACCCCTTGAACTTTTGCAGTTGAAGAATGATTCTGCCTGTCTTCCTTAGGTGTCAGGGGAAGCCCATTTTCCCTGTGGTACTCAACAATAGTAGAAGCAGCAGAAGGGAGTTTCTTTAGCCTGGACCAAAGCCCACAGCCCTCCCTGGACCAAAGCTGCATAGGGGCAACATTTTGTACAAGTCAGCAGTTGACGCAGATGGTGACTCTCATGCTATCTTCATGTCTCCAAATCGAAGGCAGCTCTGTTGAATTGGGAAGCAGTAATGAATCAGTATTCCCATGGGAAGTTTCATGAATCTGAGCAGCTCCAGAGAAGCACCGCCCACAGAACAGAAGCTTTTAACCTGCACAGGTCCACACAGGCTGATTGGAACCATATTTTGGCATTTCATGGGAATGGTTCCAAAGAAAAAGAAATTGATTTTGGAAACATCAACTATGTTTAAGATACTGGTTTAAAATGAGAAAAAAAAAAAAACAACTGGAATTTTATTTTATTTTATTTTATTTTATTTTATTTTATTTTAACAACTGGAATTTTAGATTTAGAATAGCTATTTGGGGCTCTTGGGTTGCTCAGTGGTTGAGCGTCTGCCTTTGGTTCAGGTCATGATTCTCGGGTCCAGGATCGAGTCCTGCATCAGGCTTCCTGCGTAAAGCTTGCTTCACCCTCTGCCTGTGTCTCTGCATCTCTCTCTGTGTGTCTCATGAATAAATCATAAGATCTTTAAAAAATAATTAGCTATATGAATCACTTTGGATCTTGTTAATAAGCAGATTCTAATACAATAGGTTTATTTGAGGCCCAAGGTTATTTGGTACTTCTTGCAGGTTCCAGGCTGACCACACTTGCACTGACAATGGCCTAGCTTAACCCTTGTTTAGCTGTTTAAGGATTGCTTAGAAGCAGGTAGATAGTTGGCAACAGAACTCATGGGGGAACAGAGGACTAGCTGAAGACAAAGCAGAAGCCCAGGGCAGCACATTGACAAGTTCTTGAAACAGGCAAAGGGACATTTCTCTACGGACTCAACTGCCTCGATGTTCATACTTTGCTAAGGGCAGAAGGCAATCTTAGCCCATCCCCCAGGAGCCTGTAAATCTACTTTAACATATAAAAATTCCTTTAGAAATTTCCTTTATCTCTATCCCCCAAGATACTATTGGCAATCATCCCCCAAGCACATGCCTCACCGATAGACATCTGAAGGGTCTCATGACTCAGGTTTTATTAGACGATAGCAAGTGACCTTTTCCCAACAATAGCCAGGCCCCTCAAGGTCCTAGAAACCTTGCTTCCAAAATTCCTTAGAGTGTGCTACCCTCAAAGCTCTCCCAACTTCACAGGTATATAGTCAGCCACCCTCACAGGCCTGGGGCAGCAGCAATTCCTGCCCACAGGTCCTGTACTTGTGCTTTAATAAAACCAGCATTTTGCACCAAAGACGTCTCAAGGGTTCTTTCTTTATCGTAGGCTCTGGACCTTACCTATATTCGAAAACATCATCAGAACCAGGACTAAAAGCTAGATTTACTGTTTCTTTTTGCCAAATATTTTATATTATGCTTTCTTCCCTTGTGATATCCTAAATACTTAGCATCATTAAGTCTCAGTATATGTAGATTTTAAAGGTATCCAATTTACTGCTTATGCTAGAGGGTGTGAATTTTAATCTTTGGAGAATTTTACTTCAATAACTTTTTTTTTCTTGAAAGGTAGAATTGAGTTTTTATATTTTCCTTAGCCAAAAGGTGCTTGATTATTTCTGAATGCCTTAGTTAATAAGAAGCATAGGAAAAAGTTTGAGAATGGAAGCTCTGCAAAGTCTGAAACTACAATCACATACATGAGATCTTTGGCAAACCACACAGCTGGAAAATCCCAATATTTTGTAACTAGGTGTCCTTCTACATGAACATTAACACATAAACAAAAGGGAAAAAACTGAAATGAGAACAATGAGAAAGAAAATTTGAAAGACATAGGCAAAGTTATGAACTAGAACATTTCTCTGTTAATCTCAGGAGCAAATGTACACAAAGAGGTAAAAGACTTTGAAAAGCATATTTCAATAATGCCTGATCTAAAGCAGAAAGACAGAAAGAACACGGAGCTCCATGTCCCAGAATGAAATCACAGATCAACTCCTAGGAGAAAACCTAGTTGATTTCAATTATTTGGCCTGAGTGTACGGGTTGTCTAGAAGTCCAGCAATTTAGTCATTTGAATATCGAGCATCGCCCCGACGCAGGGCTGGAAGTTTTTTCAGAAAGGAATCTCTCTTTCTCCCACACAAGGTCCAGTATAATACTCACAAAGGAATACACATTGAGAAAGTGTTGGAAGTGATTTTCTGGGTCAAGCTCTGCATTACAGCAAATATGGATTCAATAAGAAAAGTAAGCCTTAAATTGCTTACTCTTTTTTAGTAACCACAGTTCCTTTTTCTGCTGTTTAGATTGTAACACAAGCAAATAAATCCTTTTAATTGGCCCACCTCCAGGGCAAACAGCTCACCCCAGTAAGTAATCATGTGGAAGAGTGGAGGCTGCAGAGGTGGGGTGCATCCTGCTGAACAATCTTTGCTTTTATTTTACCAACTGATTTTAAAAGTCGGCATTGTAACTTGGCATTAAATATTTAAGAATGATATTAAGGTAAGATTGATTCATTTAACAGGCATAATGGAGTGGGGAAGCCGCATGGAGTGACTAAAGGGCTTCACAGTGGGAAATCTGTGCTAGCAGGCATCAATCTGCACCTGGTAATGGCCATGAATAGGTTCACAGTCTTGCTATTTAAATAAATTGATGTGCAATTCATCTGCTGTTTAGAGCCATTGGAAATGCACTGCACTAACTCTATTCCTTGGCAAGCATCCCAATTAAGTGCCTAGGTCATTTATTAGAGTGCCAAGTGTAGTTCAAGTTGCTACCAAGTTTTTATCATTTACTGAAATGGCAATTTATTCTAAAAGGGGTTACAGGATGGGGGGAGCAGAAGGTGTAGCAGAAAAAAACCTGGACCCAGATGAGTGCAGTTCAAATTCTGACTTCTCCACTTCTCCATTAATTGAATCTTCCCAGAGTTTTTTGTTTGCTTGATTTTTAAATCTCTATAATGGGAAGAATAATATGCCTGATTTACCTACTTGTGAGGCACAAAACAAGATAATAAAAGTGAAAGCACATTTCAGTTAAAAAAAGTGCTATTCAAATTATGACTTATCACTACAAGCATAATTCTTGCAGGGGTACCATAATTGCCTGCTATTTATTTTCCCTAGGGTTCTACACTGTTCCCTCTCCTCCCTTTTCTGTCTTAATCAGACAATCTCAGAGCTGGGAGAATAAAAGTGTCAACCTTTTAAAAAGCTTACACCTTGAGATACATAAGTTTGTATTTCTTGATGCTAAAATGTTCAGATTAGTCTTGTAATTTTATTAGCCACTTCTTGGTGATATATAAATTGATAAAAGAGCACTTTAAAAGCACTTTAAGTAGATATGATCATAAAGAGCAGCTAGCTAATTTGAAAATTTTATTTATTTTATAATGACTTTTAATAGATTTTTATTTGATTCCAGTTATCTTGAAACATGCCATTCTTTCTTCTAATCTTGTCCAGTTGAACATGTTGGTGAATTGGTTACAGAATTTAGAAATGTGATTTATTTCTTTTAATTTTAGAGAATTAGAATAAGTTAAATCCATGTGTTGTATTGAAATGGAAGTTCTAAAAACAAAGTCTTCCTTTTCAAAAATGAATTGGCTCCCATTGCAAAGTCTGAAACAAGCAGTAAGACGGGTTGTAACCATTTGTGGTGCATGTTTCTCTGCTAATTCAATTAAACAAAGTGCACAATAACCCACTAAAAGTCTATATAGATGTATATTAGGAATAAAGATGTATATTAGGAATTATATTAACTTAAGTTGTTTAGCATTTTAATCCCTTTGTTGTTTCCCTTTCTAATTATCTTGTGCACATTATTACATATAATAATTAATAAGATGGTTGATTACAGTTTGTTATTACTTAATCATTAATGTCCAATACACTTTAACATCCTCTGTGACTATATCTGATGTCTATTTTGGCTAAAGCCAAATGAAGATATTTTCTTTTTTTTAAAAATATTTTATTTATTTATTCATGAGAGACACAGAGAGTGAGGCAGAGACACAGGCAGAGGGAGAAACAGGCTCCATGCAGGGAGCCCGAAGTGGGACTCCATCCCGGGTCTCCAGGATCACGCCCTGGGCTGAAGGCGGTGCTAAACTGCTGAGCCACCTGGGCTGCCGGAAGATATTTTCATTAAGGGCAAGCAGTGCAATGATAACTCAACTACATTCAGAGAGACCCTATGCAATGTTATTATCTTCTATGTTGCAAGGTGGTATTTTCCAACCGTTGACAATTGCCTTGGCAATTGCCATTATATGGACTATAACTCGTCTGTCTACTTAGCCTTCCTTTTCTGATTTTTATCTTTCTTGGCTGTCACCAGAGTAATGTGTTTTCTACAAGAATCTTGTTGGTATCAAGTTCTTTTGCTTAAGAATCAGCATGTGCAAAGAATATTGGTTATAATAATAAAGTTTAGTGGAAAAACAGCTGGACACTCTCTTCCCAGCTTTAGTTGGAACAGAGTTTCTAATATTCTCTAGTTGAACATTCTTCACAAGATAGTAAGAAACAGTGGTAGTAGCTGATTAGAGGGATAGCAGGATACTGCTAAAATAGACTGCTATCTGGATTTTTGACATGAATAGATACTCAATTCTCTGATTAATTTTTTATGTAATAAAAATCCAGTAGAACTCACAGTTCCTTTCTTTAATTCAACTCCTCCACTTCCCCATACAGTATAGTAATTCTGTAGTCATATTTTTGTTAAAGTACAGTATTCAAAATATAAAAACTCATGCTACTTCTACAAATATAAAATGAACACATACCAAGATTTTTATTAAACTTGGTAATTAATGAGGGGTTTCATTAAAATGCTATAATTCATTCAAAGGACAATCTGAAGAACAAAACCTCTCTAAACAATCTGAATGATGAAATGGATTTGTGAAGAGATGCAAAACTCAATGTCCTATGGGCACTGAGGTAATGTTTGAAACCATCTTTTCTATAGGGTGGATATTGATTCTATCCCTACCAGACAAAATATAATTGCATTTCAAGGGCAAGAATCATATGCATTACCATGAATTTCATACAATATAAAGAATTATTAAATGGTCTTGCCAAAGACAATAAAAAAATGAAGAAACTTATAGAACCAGATATCTTCAAAGGATTTGCTAGGCTACACCAGGGAGTACGTTTTCACTATAAGGATATTCAGTGTTCTTTTGCCCATTTCAAAGTCTTTTATAATTTACCCTAACACTTGTAACTGGATGATACTATTCTGAGTATATCAAGATTTTCCAGCTTGATGTCCACTAAAGTTATCTCCCTGACCACTAGAAGCCACCATTAACAAGGCTGTGAATTTATTCTTTATTTCCTCTCTTTGCCCTCATACCCATGGTCCTCCTTACTAACCATGCTCCACTCTTACCTCCCAAAAATATGCATGAGCAGATACTCTTGGAATTTGTAGTCTGTAATACAAATACTTTAATAATGTTACTAATACAATATCATGAACAGGAGAAAGAAAGAAAGAAAGAAAGAAAGAAAGAAAGAAAGAAAGAAAGCAAGCAAGCAAAGGAGTCTCTCAAAGAGGTCAAACAATGGCCTTGCCCTTAGAGTATCTCTAGGCTTGAGAAGGAGAAAAGAGAAAAATACATTCCTACTAAAAATGGAATAGCACATGGATAGAGGTTTACTCTCTTTTTATACTCCAGCCCTAGGAATATGTCACTTAGTCTGTTTTCCTTAATAACATTTCCCACCAGGTTTCTGTCTGCCTCTGTTCCAGAATGTTCAACTGTGACCTCTTCTTTCTTGCAAAAATGTCCAGGGGATGGGGCTCCATCAATTCCTGACTACTTCTTGGAAAATTTATCTGGTCACATAGATTCCAAACAAGCCTGGCTCTCCTCATGCTACCATAATCAGAGACTCAGATAGTGAGACCCATTGGACTTGGAAAACCAGTGCTGGAAGGTGGTGTTAGAAGTCTAAATATAGGAACACACTTAGGGATCACTTATAAAGATACTTGCCCTAGGGCCTTGAACCTGGAATGCCAGATTATAACAGAGATTTGCTCTGGGCAGATGGCCAGAGGAGCTATGGAAACATAGGCTAAAGATGACACAGATCATATAAGGGCCAATAATTATGTTATTTTAGTCTGCACAAAGATGAATCCCAGATTAAGGTCCACATGAAAAATAGGCAACCCAGGGATCCCTGGGTGGCTCAGCGGTTTGACGCCTGCCTTTGGCCCAGGGTGTGATCCTGGAGTCCTGGGATCGAGTCCCACATCAGGCTTCCTGCATGGAGCCTGCTTCTTTTCTGTCTGTGTCTCTGCCTCTCTCTCTCTCTCTCTCTCTCTCTCTCTCTCTCCCTGTGTCTCTCATGAATAAATAAATAAAATCTTAAAAAAAAAAAAGAAAAATAGGCAACCCAAGAAGATCCAGCAACAGAGATTGAGAAGTATTCCAAGAAATTAAGGCAGATGACAGGAATGTGAAGCATGGGCTGAAGACCAGAGGCTAGAGTGGTACGGTAAGCCTGACCTAAAGCTGAAAGCCTTGGTTGCTCTGGGTCATGGGTTGGTGTCATTGCATGCAGTTATGTATATGGAGGAGAATGAGCTTCTGAATGGTTAATATAACTCTTTTCTGTACTAGAGATCTGTAGGGGTGGAAGGCAGTAAGGAGGAGTCAAGTAGTTTATAAGAAATTATCTCTGAGCTAATCTATAGTTTCTATAACTAAGAACTCCTAAGGAGACATGACATTTGGAAGCATAAGTACTTGCCACTGATGTTTTAGGTGTATAGCACAGAGGCTGCTATGAAGCTCTGTCTTCAGATACAGGACCTCTTATGATTCCAGGTGGTTAGTGAACCCACTGCCAAGTATCTGTGCTTATCAAGTAGCTTTTGCGGATTAATAAATCACAAAAATATTTTATCTTAAATTTTAACCTTATCGGCCCTCACAGAGCAATAAAGTCAATAAAAATGAGGTTCATTTACCCTTAAGTGATTAAAATCTTGATTTTTAATAGATACTGGATGTCTAGACAGTCAATTGAATCCTTTTTTAAAGTGCATTAAAACCTCCATTTTTATAAAATAGAAGGGTACTCCAGTTGCTTAAAGGCAAAAATTCTGTGTCAGATATTTACATTAAGTCTACCCTACTATTTCTGACCATTTGATCCTTAAAGTAGCACTGCAACACACTTATATACATTTCTAAGTAGATACATACAGGAAATTCTTTTATCCCATTACAGTTTCCTAGAACTAATGACATAGTATGAACACCGTAAGTTAAGCTAAATTCTTAGGTACTTATGTGCTGTCTCTGAAACTGGGTTTTGAGAGAGAGATTTCCAAAGTGATAATTTTTCCAAGTTAAAAGGGGTATTAGGGAAGAGGAAGGCTTAGAATTTGAAGTGTCTGTAGGAATTGGTATTGTAATCTTAAACTAACTAGTACCACTACTGTGGCTTTAAGGGAGCACTGCCCTGTTCAGTGCAGAAACTTCAAAAATCATATTGCCTTGCCCTGCTTTCTAACTTAAAAATAAGTTTTAAAAAGGCTTAAAATTTATCAAAATCTTTCTCAATCTATTAAACAATATAAAACTTGCCTCCCTATTGAGTCATATATGTTAATAGGATCATCCAGGTTTTGGTGTAGGACTTTTATAAAAAGTTAATAACTGAAGCAATCTGTAACTTATAACTCTCAATAATGAAACTAAAAAATACCTGTTTCACGATGCTTGACTGAATTCATATAATGTATGAAGGAAATAATTTTTGTTGAAGATTAATTATTTTAAGATGTGTCACCTAAAATTATCACTAAAGGAAAGTAATTTGTAGTCTGCTCATATGAGCTTGTTGAAATAGATATTCTGTTTAATTTCTCAATGTGATGAATGTTGATAAAGAGTATAATTTTGAAAAATTACAAATGAGTTGTTGTGTCCATTATTTATTCCCCACAGATGACTGAGCAGATCTAGTTCAGTAGTTCTTTCTTTATTAATAACTGTACATATAGATTACAAAGCAGTTGAAGTTAGTGACACCCTCTACATGTCCCTGCTACTAAAGCTCCCCATGTGACTTCGTTTCCTCATTCATAATAATTGATTTTATCATTAGACTGTTTTGAGGATTAAATACATCAATACATGGAAAGTTTAGGTCTTGGCATGCATTCAATACTCAATAAATAACGTTTATTATTATACTATTACTTGTATTATTGGCTGCCCTACTCAAGTTGTGAGTAGACTGTGTGTGCTTGTGCACTGGCCTCAGCTGGGCTGTGATTATTCTTTCACACCTTCCCTCTTCATCTGTCTATGGAACAGGTATCTTCTTCTTAGGTTTCTTCTCTGAGCTGTAAAATCTCTGAGCCAAAGCTGTCCTGTACTGTTTTGCAGACTGGATCTTATGTAACTCCAGGGGGAACCCTTTATATTGTGGTCATCATATTGGGAGTGTCATTATGATAATCTGCAGATATCACAAACTGTATTGAAAAAATGTTTATATCAATTTGTACAAAGTCTACTTTTGGGCTAGTGGAGGTGCAATTATTCATCATCATTGAGCTTTCACTAATTTGTAAATATATATGAGATAGACAGAAAGCTAGACTTGGCTTGTATTCTCTGAGGCTGAGGAAGTAGGTGGCTGAGAGATATTTGGTAACTGAACAAGATTAAATGATCTTTGATATAAGAATGAAGTTGCATCAATTCTGATATGAACTTTAGGATAGGAGATCTTAAATTCTTTTGGTTGTATTGCTCAAAGCTGTGCCTGAGACATTGATCTGCAGCCACAGGAATTAAATAGCCTCCACAAAACAACAGGACCTTATACTACTTCTTTGAAAGTCAACTTTCTCGTTTAAAAATTAGGCTAATAGCACTTGCTGACTGTCTGATTCTGATAATCTGAAATGCTCATGTTTGGGAAAGCAACTCATAAGTGTAAGATTATTATATTTTGTTTCACATGTTTTGAAAGAAATTCCCTTGATTTCTTTTCTTATCATACTTTGCTTTATATCTGCTTTCTTTCTACTTACTTCTTGAAAGCCTGCATGGGGCAAGATTGAGCAGGTGATGGCTCTAGCTTGCAATTCATGGTGTCAAAGCAGTTGTTAAAAGCTGCATCTCAGAAAAGGGCTTGATCTGATTTTCAGTTCATGAAACCCGTTGAAATGGAATTTGAGGTTGTGAAACAGAATCCTGACAAGAAAGCAGGTTTGTAGAGTTTGGTGGGAAGTGAAACTGGAAGTGATTCTTGAGCTGAAGAGTCACCTTGTGGGAACCATTTTTCTGGTTTATTTGGCTGTTACTATGACTGTAGACTCAGGGGTACTGGGAGCTCTCAGAGGCAGAGCCCTGAATGGACAGAATCCAACCATCTTAAGATCATGGGCACTAAAATTCAAATTGACACTTGAAGAATCCGAACATTTGGATTAAAAGAGACAGCTTGTTTCTGTCCTTAAACATGTGGTACCCTAGACTAAAGACTGAGCAACCCTGCATTTAGTAAGCAAGGCTTAAGTGGAACATAAGTTGATGCTTTAATAGAGTGAGAATGGATGCTCCTAGTTCCCATAAACATTCATTTTTTTCCAGCTCATGTGCACCTTTTCTCAGGGATGAGATCAATCTTTCTGAAATGAGGAAATGAACTGTGTCACTAGCCCTCAGAGTTATGAGTGGATGTTCAGCCTCACATAGGTGCAGCAAATAATTCAGCATATTGGAAATGTTATGTCAGATGCTTTTAGCCTGTATTTACAAAAAATCTTATTAAATTTTAATTCTTTAAGATTTCAACATATCTTGCCTATTTCTAAAATTCTTTTTTAAAACGTGGGAATAGCTGGTGATTTTTACAGTTCTTTTTTTTTTTTAAAGACCCACTGATATTATAGATCTTTGTAGCTAGAAGGGATCTTAGACATAATGTAGTCATATACCTTCAATTTAAAGATGAGCTACTGAGGCTAGGAGTTGTGATATGATTGTCCAAGGTCACAGCAGAAAGTTGTAGAGCTGGGATTCAAATCAAGTTTTCCTTTTTCTCTTTCCTCTCCACTGCACTATTAAAAAAAAAAAAAGTAAAGCAGTTTTCACTCATCAGTGTCAACTTAAAGTTTTGGTAAAAGATTTGTGGAACTCAGCTACATATACCATAATGGTTAAGAACATGGGTTAATATCTGACCTTGTCTCTGTTCCAGCTCTTTCATCTCTGTGACTTTGGCAAATTATCTAATCTTTCCAAGTTGTAGTTTCCTCATTCATAAAAAGCAGAAGATGACAGTAAGACAGTACATATCTCACTTAAACCACACAATTAAATGATGAAGTATGATCCATTCACATAGGACTGCTTAATAAATATTAGATATTATTTTATGTTTACATCTGAAAAGCCAAATTTTTTGGTTTAGAGTTTTCTGCAGTGGAAAAATGTTACAATCGATAGTCCTAAAGGAATTTTGGAATCCTGATGGATTGAGGTGTTTAAAAATCAAACATTTCATTTACATAGGCTTCAGTTTTCTTAAGGAAGATCTGACCTCACAGGATTTTTTAAATTAGACCATTAGTTTCAATTACTTTGCAATTTGATAGCAAGTATAAGAACTTTTCCAAGGGGGAAAAACTGGTCAAGTCAGTTTTCCTCATTTGCTTATGCTCCTTCAGTTTAAATGCTCTTCTCTTTTCCTGCCTGTCCAATTTCCACTCATTCTTTATAGTCTTGCCTCAAATGCAGTAGGAACCAGATACTAGTTTCTTGTGCTTTTCTCTTAAAAAACATTTGTCCGGCAGCCCATGTGGCTCAACAGTTTAGCGCCGCCTTCGGCCTAAGGTGTGATCCTGGAGACCTGGAATCAAGTCCCGTGTCAGGCTCCCTGCATGGAGCCTGCTTTCTCCCTCTGCCTGTGTCTGTGCCTTTCTCTCTCTCTGTCTCTCATGAATAAATAAATACATTTAAAAAAAAAAGAAAAACATTTGTCACTATTATTAACAAGTTTCAACATGGATGTTGCATCTTCCAGCTAGTCTTTAGCACCCTATCCACTCCTAGATTTGATATCTCTCTGCACCACAGCACCCTGTACTTCCCCCACCGTAGAACTTGGAGAAGTGACATCATGGTTAGAGCAAAGGCCCTGCCACCACATTGCATAAGTTGAAATTTATCTCTTGCCATTTCCTAGATATTTGATTTTGAGTAGCTTACATGTCCTCTCTCTCCTTGTTTTTTCCCTTTCTAAAATGGGACTTTAAATAGTGCCTGTCTCAGGTAGTCAGTATTGAGTATTAAATGGCTAATTAAAAAAAAAAAGGCTAATTCATTTAAGCACAAAATAAATGCTAAATAATAATATTTAAATAATATATATTTATTTAAATATATATTTAAATAATAATAATAATATTATTATTATTAGAGAGTGCGGGGGTGGCGGTTG
Source organism: Vulpes vulpes (assembly GCF_048418805.1). Taxonomy (NCBI): domain Eukaryota; kingdom Metazoa; phylum Chordata; class Mammalia; order Carnivora; family Canidae; genus Vulpes; species Vulpes vulpes. The sequence goes on along the minus strand of NC_132790.1, from coordinate 48,933,657 downwards.
GAGAGTAAAGGGAGAGAGAGAGAGAGAATCCTAAACAGACTCCATGCTCAGCATGAGCCTGACTCAGGGCTTGATCTCAAGACCCTAACATCATAACCCATGCCAAAATCAAGAGTCAAGTGCTTAATGGACTGAGACACTCAGGACTAACATTTGTTAGTTGTTATTATCTCATAGTGTCATGAGTTTCCTACTTGTCAATATATCCTTCCAGATTGTAAACTCCATGGTCTGCATTCTTGATTGTCTTGTCATGACATTCTTTAAGGCCAAGCAAAAATATTCATTTAGAATGGAAGTGAAGATGTGAGATATCTAAGTTCAGGAATTATATTTTATTCACCTGTATACAGTCAGTGCCTAATAGAGGCCTGGCTCAGTAATACTTAATAAATATTCCATAAATGAATGAATGAATTCATAGTTTTCCTGAGGTCTTCTCCAAAACCTTCTCTTTGCTAAGCCTGGGAATTAAGTGCTAATTCCTTTGTGTCCTTGGATTCTCACAGCACTTGGCTGTTTCCTTTCCCATAGCATTTATGCATGACTGCCCTGCATTATACTTGTTTGTGCTTCTTTTTCCCTGACCAATTTTTGAGCTCCTTGAAGATGAAGCCTGTGTTCATATGTTACTCCTTTCGCACTTAGCACAGTGTAAGTGCCCAAGGTATGTTTGCTGCAAAATGAAACTAAAAAACAATCACTTTTGTCAAGTATGATCTGGAACATGTTGACAATCTTACTGATCACTGAGTTCCTGCTTCCATCATGATTTCACTTGAAAAAGATGTTAAAAATGAGTTGCCTTAAAAGAAAAAAAAAAAGGAACTTATTTTAAGAAAGTGTCAAGTAATCATTCGCAGAAAAAATTCCAGAGGTTGTTTCCTATTTGCTCCTAATTCCATATTCTATTACTTAGAATTTCATACTGTATTTCTTTTTTTTTTTTAAATTTTCTCTTTCACACTGTGGTACGTGTCAGATATTATTTAAAAGACAAAATGAACTTCATCTTAATTTAAGCTACTGAACTTCCATACTATTCTCTAGAGGCACCAGGCCAGCTTGTTATAATATGGACTTTGAGAGAAAGTTGAATCAGCACCTCAGAAATGCAATTTGTAGCTGAACACAGCATCCAATGTTGTCTGTGTTTTTATTTCAATAGCACTCATGTCAGAGCTAGAGCACATATTCTTTCTCTGGTTTGTTAGTTCTGCCAAAATGTCATTCTTGTCAAAGTGTCTACAGAGGCCCACAGTAGACATTAAAAATGTAGCCTTGTGAAAGATTGCTCTTAATATGATTTAGCTTCTGAAGTCAAGATGCTTTTCTTTATAAGCATTTGGTTTCTGTCATACCCCAGCATGAATAGTTCTTGAGTGTTTGCCTTTCAAAAGGAACTAGTTTGTTGAAATATTGTCACACAACTAGTAATTAGGCATTAAGATTATCCCCAAATTCTGCCAGAGTACTAAGGGCTACACAGGTTTATGGACACCTAATGAGTCAGACTCATTTAAAAAATTTATTTGTCATGCTTATTAGAATGAAGTCATATTCCTTTATTACCCAGTACTAATCCTTTGCACATCAAGCCCAGTGCATAAAATTAAGAATTGTTTGGCTGGTACTTGACAGATTTGTTAAGAGGAACAATTCTGGAGTTACATGCCTGGTAGACAAGCCTTGTTAATTGAAAAGTAACTTACTGTAGTTGTTCTTCCCAAAATATTTACTTTCCTAATTCCCAGAGAAATTGTTCCTTTTCTGAAAACATCAAAAAACTAAGTTATGTTGTTGTAAAGTAATATAAAGTAGTTTGTCTCATTTCTAGAGGAAAAGGCCTTATTGGAAATAAAATAAATTGACTTGTTTCACTAATAAAAGCTTCCATTTAAAAAAAAAAAAAAGCCCATCAAGCCCAGTGCATAAAATTAAAAATGCATGAAACCTTGATCTCCTTTTTTTATTAATCATGCCAGATAATTATACACAGATGTCATCCTCTGTCTAATGGCAGATGCTTTCTGACCCCCAAAATAATGTTGAATATTTGTTGTGTATACTTAACAGGGAACTGAGATATGTATAATGCAAACTATACTCTTTTTATTATATCATGAGTTGAAAATTATACCTGCATTATACTTAAGGATAATTTTAATTAGGAATATCTGACAGCTAATCCAAGGATAATGAATTTAAGGGCTTAAATGAACAAGGATAAAAAATTGTAAAAATAGATCAAATTAACTTTTAAATTAAATTAAATATCATTTTGATAATGTTTCAAGACTTACATTTGAAATTCTTTGTTTAGCTTACCTAATATGTTACCTGAAATAAATAACCAAATAGTGATCATTCTATAATCACATGGTATTGCATCTAGTAAAATATACAGTGCACAATGCCATTTAAACAGTGTTATGTAAGGGTGCCCAAGTGGTTTAGTCAGTTAAGTATCTGATTCTTGATCTTGGCTGAGGTCATGATCTTGGGGGTCATGAGATAGTACCCCATACTGGCTTTGTCCCTGTCATGGAGCCTGCTTAAGATTCTCTCCTACTGCCCCTCCCTGCTCCACTTTCCCTCTCCAAAAAAAAGTAAGCCTGAAAGAATAATTTAGTTCAACATGAGAATATTGGAAGGAATAGAGCTTCAGAAAGAGGGAATCACATGGATACAGACAGGAAGACTTGGAATAGAACAACATATTCTTACCTGGTTACAGCTTTGGGGATAAGGCTGGAGAGGCAGTGACCAGATCATGAAGGGTCTCTTATTTGGATTAATTCTTCAAAGTGATCTAGGGGCCCTGAACCACTTGCTAGTGGTTATTATTTAAACAGCCTAGTGAATATGGTGCAATTTCATTTTTGTGTTAGAAAGCCCACTCTGATAACCATGATAAAGTTAGACCAAGGAGACCAAGGTGGTTTCTGTAGTACTTCATTTTTTAAAAAAATTTATTTATGATAGTCACAGAGAGAGAGAGAGAGAGAGAGAGGCAGAGACACAGGCAGAGGGAGAAGCAGGCTCCATGCAGGGAGCCCAACGTGGGATTCGATCCTGGGTCTCCAGGATCACGCCCTGGGCTGCAGGCCGCGCTAAACCGCTGTGCCACCCAGGAATCCCCGGTTTTTGTAGTACTTCAGATACGAAATGATATAGTCCTCAATGGACATGATCGTAATAAAATGAAAAGGAAGGAAGGAATTAGAAATATTAAGAATCGGCAGAACTTAGCTACATGTACCTATATTAATAGAAATTTGACCAAGTCAGAAACCATCAAGCCGGTTTTGCTATGTTCTAGTTGCCTCAGGGGGATATGGAGCAAAGAGAGGGTAGACATAGCCAACACATTTTGTTGGTTTCGAAAGCAGGAGGTTTAGGAGAATTGGGCAGAATTTGCAGAGTTCCCTTAACAAAGGAATAGGATGTATGGGAATAATAGCTTGCTATTTAAAAAAAAAGGAAAAGAAAGAATTTTCCCTGAATTGAAAAGAAATTCCCCTTTTAGTGAAAGAAAGAGATCAGAAGAATTTAGCTAAGTGGTTCTGGCTCCAATTTCTTTGTGAGATGGCAGTCAAGATGTTGGTCAGCGTTACAGTTATGATAGTTTTACTGAGGTGAAGGATCTGCTTCTGCTTATGGAGGTGGCAAGACTGGAGAAGGAATGGTCACAGGATGCATTTTGGCTGATAGAACTAAGAGCAATTTTGAGACAAGATGTCTGTACTGCAAGTGTGGCCCCTTGGGCCTAAGGGAATCAGGTGGGAAGGGACAGCAAATGTTCAACAGAAGCAGTTAAACTGATGTCCCAATAATGAGAGAACACCACCCCATTGTGTGACAGTGCTTCCACCTTAGTAACCATGAGATGATCTTGAGGGAAATCTTGAAAACAGGTAAGGTTAAGTTTGCCACTAACTCTGGTTTTCTTATCATTAAAATCGTCTATGAAGATTTCATTTCACATATCTGTGCAAAATGTGAGTATCACAGATACTCCCAATGACACTGTGGAATGTAGCTTCTTAGTTCTGAAATGTCTATAAACTGGCAGCTTTGGTTGTACTGTATTTACAGAGAAGTTTGGGAGATAGCCAGGCTGTTTGACACCCATATATTGAGCAACTTATTCACAAGAATTAGGGCAGATGGACTGCCCTAATTCTTCAATCAACTTCAGGAAAATTGCATGTTCAAATATAATTCTTTTGTCCTCTGTTGTTACATGATCCTGATTTCTCATTAGATCATTGATTATCTCTGTTTAAAAACTCTCCTTGAACTCATATAGGAGCATATGATAAAGAACAATAAAATATTTTTCAGTTAGTTGAAATGTAAATTCACTATTGATTCAGATTTATAGTTGATGAAGAACTCTTACACCTTTACAGGCTTTTAAAAAACAGTTCATAACCTATCTGTGTTTTCAGCTTCTTCAGAGTTTTCCAGATTTCTCTTTAGAATTATCTAGTTTTATCTGAAGATCCTGAATACCAAGTTTGAAGAAGGAGATGGTCATTCATTCATGCATGCATTCATTCCTTTTTTGAATGAATATTTATTGAGAATATCCTGTGTGTCAGGTGCTAATGTAGGAAACTATGATACATGCTGAACAAGGTAAGCCAGCTCCTTGCACCTTGGAGCTTACATTGTTGTGAGGAAGATAGACAATATACAGTGGGATGAGTGGTATAATGCATGTAAAGTACTTACTACATGGCCTGGTAGCATAATAAGTGCTCCATAAATTATTGTTATCATTATTTATTATGACTTCTATTATTGTTATATGGGTGCAGTTGGACCATCTCTTTGGGAAGTCACTATGCTGTCTTTGGAGTCGGGTTCCCTGTAGTTACAGTGCTTTAGATAAGATCACTAAGGTCATCAGTCTCAAAAACTGCCTTGGTGTCTGGCATCAGGAGAATCTATTTTGGAGGAAGTTCTGACCTGCCTATGTCCCCTGAGTCTAAACTAAAGGAGATATTGCTAGTAATCACCTCCCATTGCCCTACAACCACATTTCCATCATCTAGAATACATCATTAAAATTTTTTTCTTCACTGTTTCCCTTCTTCATTAGTGTGATATGTCAAAACAGACACAGCATATCAATCATTTCATGGAAGGACACAATAGCAATTTGGGGAGTAATGAAAATGATTACCAGGTTGATAGCAAATTTACTATTGACAATCTGATATGATAGTTGTTTCACATGGTACAAATGTTAAATGAACCTGAAAAAAAAAGCTGAGATGCCAGTATAAGTAGCAATGGAAGACTAAAGTTTACTCATAAAACTGTGACATATGATCAAATATTTCTCATCCTGGTAAGTACTTAAGGATCGAGATTGGAAAATATCAACTAAAACTTTCTACAACATAGACTAGAACATGTAACCTAATCTCTTAATCATGGGCAGTTTTTAAATATTAATAATTAATATTAATAATAATAATAGCATACCCTGTTGGGTTTATCTGATATCTCAACTTTCATCTCTGTTTAACTTTTAATCTTATTTATTTAGTTGTCCATTCAGTCATTAAGACCTTTAATTTTATTTATTTATTTTTTTAAAGATTTTATTTATTTATTCATGAGAGGCACAGAGAGAGAGAGAGAGAGAGAGAGAGGCAGAGACACAGGCAGAGGGAGAAGCAGGCTCCATGCAGGGAGCCCGATGTGGGACTCGATCCCGGGTCTCCAGAATCACACCCTGGGCCAAAGGCGGTGCTAAACTGCTGAGCCACCAGGGCTGCCCAAGACCTTTAATTTAATTTAATTTTATTTTATTTTTAATTTTTTTTTATTTATTTATGATAGTCACAGAGAGAGAGAGAGAGGCAGAGACACAGGCAGAGGGAGAAGCAGGCTCCATGCACCGGGAGCCCGACGTGGGATTCGATCCCAGGTCTCCAGGATCGCGCCCTGGGCCAAAGGCAGGCGCCAAACCGCTGCGCCACCCAGGGATCCCGACCTTTAATTTTAAAAACAAATGTGGGGACTATTACAAAATTGTCATTTTTTAATACAGTCAAGGAGGAACATTTAAGCTATTTTTATCTATTATCATCATCATTTAATAAAAGAAGGGACATTCCAAATACCAAAAAAGCAGGAAGGGTATAATCTCAGAATAACAGTTCTATAAATGAATAAAGTTAATTTTATAACATTTCTCCACAGCTTATTTTTCTCATTTTCTGGGCACCATGGGACAAGCTGTTACAGACTGGTACCAGATAAATTTGATTCTTTAGTGATTTTATATAAACACACTGTGCCTTCCTACATGCTTGTGAGGACTCGTACCACAGCAAATTCTTCTCATTCTTCCTTGCTAGGGCTCACCAGTACTGGGCTCAGAGAAGGCACTCAGTGAGATTGTAACAGATTACACTTCACTATAGGAGTATTCTACTAATAAGAGCTGTGTGAAATCAGAAAGGGTCACTTGTGTGTCAATAAGTTGTACATCATTAGAGATCGTCAAGCAGACTGACTTGAATGAGTTGCCGGGAAGAACTGAAAAGGCATTTAAAAGAAATCTGATCTTAATCTAAAAAATAGATCTTGAGGAAAGTGTTAAAGTGTTAAAGTGTTGATGTTTTATTTGAGGGATACTAAAGTAGGGCACAGAGTGAAGAAGAGGGCATGTGAAGCAAGGGGAGCTGAGAAGCGATGAGAAGTCAGGTTCCATTTTATAAGAGGCCTCAGAGGCCTCAGAGGGACACAGTAGGGTGCTTCATAGTCCATCTTTTTTGTGTATAAGGGAATTTTGGGGATGGGTTTAAAGAGAAACGGTGTCTAGATCAGTTTGTGGGAGCAAAACAAATACAGGAATTAAAAGCCAAAATTTATTCTGTGGGTTAACTCCCCTGCACTTCTGGATTTTATCATCCAGCACTACTGAAAGTTGCTCTGTGTCAGATCTATGCCTGGTGTGATGTCTGTCTAAATCTGGAAGTGGTGAAAACAGCCAGTAACTACATGTGGCGTTGGTCAGCCATGTTGCTTTGAGGTAGCCAAAGGTGGGAGGCACCTAGGACTCCTGATCATGTGGCCTGTTGGTCTCAGATGGAAGAATCCTGTGGACACAGCGGTGATGCCTGAGGTAGAGCAGCTGAGGACCTGGGAGACATATCTTCCAGGGACCCTGGGGGAGGTATAGAAAATTTGTCTGATACAGTTCTCACGTATAGAAGGTTAAACTAGTTTAATGTTTTCCAATGTCTATTAAAAGTACCATTTGTGGCATAAAAAATAATTTGAGGTGGATTGTCAATGAATAAATCTTAAATGTTAGATGTTTGCTTTAATGTGTATTAGGACAAAATAACTAGTACTTTAACATATTATACGTGATAATGTACTCAAAGCAAAAATGTAAGTTTTCTCTTGCACATAAGCTTTAAAAAATCCTATTTGTATTTAGTTATTTATTTATTTTTGAGAGAAAGAGAGAGAGAGAGAGAGAGAGAGAGAATGCACAAGTGAGCATGGAGGGGGAGCAACAGAAGGAGAGGGAGAGAGAATCTTAAGCTCAGTGTAGAGCCCAACATGGGGCTTGATCCCACAACCCTGAGATCATGACCTGATCAGAAATCAAGAGTCAGACACTTAACGGACTGAGCCACTTGAGTGCCCCTTGAATATAAACTTTTAAATGCAAAAATTAAGGACAATTGGTAGTAAAATATTAAGTAAACTATTTGTAGATGTGACAAAAGTTGCTGTAGAATGATTAAAGTTTAGAAATACCACACCAGATGATTCTTCCAATTTCAGTGTCCATGATTTAATGGATGCCTATGGAACTTCGCCTTATTGCAAATATATTGAAAACACTAGGCCCCTCTTCTCTGGTGTGTGAATTGCTTTGGCTTGTATTTGATCTTAGAATCCAATACTTTTTCTCAATAAAGCTCTGCTAGCTTCCCAGTTTGGTTTTATAGTGCCCCATCTTCTTCTTTTATTAAATATTTATTTTCTCCAGTCCCTTAAAGTGGGGAAAGAAAGTAAGCCTAATAGTCATTTGTAGCGGTACTTGTTCCTGCTCTCCATGCTGAAGCATAACCACTAACCAAGATAATTCATCTTCATCCTTCATTAGAGTGTGTTACTCACTGAAGTAGTTTATAGCCAAATACCGTTGCTGGTCTTGCAGATTCTGTTTGGGGTGATACTGAATCAAATGTGTTCATGATGTCTAGATAAATTGTGCCTTAAATTTTCTTGGTTGAATTTGTGTTAATTTTCAATGCACAAGAGATGAAATCTTACTAAAAAAATGTTAGTATGTGGACACTCTGATTCAGATGGTTTCTTATTAAATGCATCTTACCTTAAATACATGCTTAAATGAATAATTAAAAAGCTTTTATTCTTCTCAACAAAACTAAAAGCCAAAATAAGATAAGGGCATATCTTTGATGATGGCAGTTTAAAAAATTCTTATAAGAATGTAAAATTGAGACAGAAAAGCACTGCCAAGATAGAACTATTAAAAATAAAAAAAGAATTGGATCTGGGACTTTTTGTCAAGCTGTACCCTCTCTACAGACTACAAACAAGTGTTTTTGGTAACATTTAAAAAATGACTTCAGGGATCCCATCCCAATTTCTTTACAGGTGATTTTCATTTATTCCTTAGTGAAATTTTGACAGTGTGTTTTCCTGGTGACAATGCTGTAAAGGTAGCAAAAATAGCAGCTATTATTTATTAAACACCCATATTCTAGATGCCAGTATACACATATTGTATGCATTACTTTATTTAGTTTTCCTGACAACTCCATGAAATGGGTATTAGTATTTCCATTTTAGAAGGAGGAAAATAGAACTAATTAAGTTGTCTAAGATGGCACAGTTGAGATTTGAATTTGGTTGGTTTGTTTGCAAACCTGTACTTTTAATCATTGTGCTGCTTCCATAAAGACTATAGCCAGAGAAAGCAAGAGTTGAATAGATCAATTGGAATGTATCACTCTGGTCGTTGCCTAAAGTAAGCAAGAGATTGGAAAAGTGAGTAATAAATGAAGTTATGTGAAAAGGATGCTTCCAATCCAGAGTGATCATCCCTTTGAAAGATGACTTGAATGAGAACTGTGGTTTGAGTAACTTTTCTTATTCACTTCATTACTCTTCTTGGATTGGAATGAATATTTAAGGAATCACTAATAACTCACCCATAATTACTCACTTTCTGTTTTAAATAGACAAATCTGTCATGATGGATGAAATGTTAGGAAGATATAGCTCTGAAGAAACTCTGAATCCAGAAATTAAAGATGGACCCCATTCTCCACCTTTTCACTCAGGAATGTATGAATAAATTGAACTACTAAGATTTTGTGAAAAGGAATGGAGATTATTTCAATTTTGACAAAACATATAAGGTCAGAGTCCTAGGAAGGAGACATGGGTAGAATAGTTACTCTGAGAATGAATCCTAAGAAAAGACAATTAATAGACCCAAATTAAGATCAGTAGATCCTGATATTTCAGTGCCTTGGTAGTAATAATGGGAAAGATAAGTAGTAGTAATTATCATGTGGGCTGGAACTAGAGACTCTTAGGTGTTCTGAGGAAAGTGAATCGGAAAAATGAAAGGTGGGGATATATAATCGCAGCTCTGTTTTTATATCTTGGACTTAGCTGGCTTACCTTAAGCTCTAATCACACTAGCTTGTGAATGAATATAGGAAAGACCAATAATAAATAACAGTGTGCAAATTTTGATACTGGAATTTCTCTATTTGAGAAGGTAGCTTTATTATAGAGTCAGAAGAAACACGGTTATAGAAATCAAAATAAGATAGGGGGCTACTCTGATGCTCAAGTGGGCCACCATCTTATAGCAAAGTGAGGGCTTAATTTGGGTGCTACAGCTGGAACTTGACTGCCCTGTCTTCTGGAGATTGAATGTAAGGGTAGGGAGGAAACCTCATGGATTCTGGTAACAGGATGCTAGAAACTTTCCTTTTACAATATTCGATTATAGCTAGTCCACAGCCAATCACTCAGGGTGTGATTGTTGTACTTGTCCATTTACTAGCAAAATTATGACATGAAGTACCAGCAGGTGTCCTGATGGATCATTTAGCTGCCAAATAATTCTTCCTTTCCCCTACTTTCTGAATCCAGTTTCTCAAAGTACAGTCCTTGGTCCGACTGTGCCTGAATCTCCTGGGGTGCTAATTAAAATTATAGATTTCTTGATCCTAATTTTGGAAGTTTGGCCAGAAATTTACAGTCATTGGTGTCTTAAGTCAGATTCCCCAGAAAACATCTGAAACAAAGATTATTTATTGGGGATTGCTATCAGATACAGCACTTGTAAGATAGTGAGGGGTGCAGAATTGGGGATAGTAACAGAAATCTTAGGTAATCTTATAGGGAAGTTTGGAGGTAGGGCCTTTTAAATTTGCTGGGAACTAAGACAAAGGGACTAGGTCTCTGTATTTTGCATTGAACAATTACTGAATATTTTCAAAATTCAATAGGCTGGGGAGGGAGTCCAGCTTGGAGTGAAGCAATTTCCTGTAGCTAAGGACGTAAGGACGATTGTAATCATCCACACCAGTAGCCAGCACTCCTGGCTTCTGGAAACATGAGTGCCTCAGTCCTCAGCAACCACTATAGTTTATCCCTTGCACTTGTCAGATATATTTGTGTTTTCTAGTAAGTTCCTCCCATATGGTAAAAGTTTCCCTGGGGTTCTGGGTGGTCTGTTTTCTGGGGAAATTCCTAAGAAGAAGGTTAGTGAGATGAATTATAGCCTCAGCTATAGAAACTACTCTTGAAACTACAGCAAACACTCATTATCTCCCTCCTCAACCTTCTGTTTTAGATTCCCATCATCTTGGCTAGCATCTCTGTTGGTCTAGAGGGATTACTTGGTGGTTTGACTCAGACTCTCATCCCTGAGGGGTCCAAGTGTCTGGTCACTATATTCTTCTCAGGCTGTGATTGCTCTACTTGTCCATTTACTAGCAAAATTAGGATGTGAAGTACCAGTAGGTGTCCTGATAGATCACTTAGCTGCCAAATAATTCTTCCTTCCCCCCACTGTGTAATAGTAGCCCTACCTTTTCCTGAAGATCAGGGGCAATTATGGCTGCAGCTACAACTTCAAAAGGTCCTTCCACTATCTCATACTGAAAGCTATTGTCACACTACTGTGTGACAAGTGGAAGAACCAGTAGACTGGTTCTTAGACATTATGTGCCCACTGCTACACATGTTTGCTTTAAATTGCTTTAAAGTGGGTCCCTTAGCCTGAAGCAATATTTTGCAGTGGAATGTTCTGGTGGTTCCAACACTTTATATGCCTGAAGATAGCAGTTCTGGCTCAGGTCTCTTGGCAAGATCGGCAAACTCACACCAGGAGGAAATGTAATCCACTTAACATCAAGTGGCTGGCTGGTCTCTGTAGACTATTGTGCTCTATCAGGGCCTCAGTATGCCTCTCTGGTTCTCACAGGTTGAACGTTCAGTAGTGGCTATAGCCAGATCAGCCTTATTGGGAGGGAAACTGCGCTGCTGGGCTCACAGTTTCCGTCTCTTTAACAATGACAACGGGGTGAATGATGATAGAATCCGATGCTAACTGGTTGAGTCATTTGGTCTATTTGTTGTCTTTTTAAAAGTGGTTGCTCTTCAGTAGGTGTTACAATGCAATACAATTATTATCACATTTTTGTGCCCACTCTTCTAGATTTTTCCACAAGCTGTTTCCTATACTTTGTATCTCTGATTCTCAAATCTTTGTCCTCTGAGTCTCCTCACCAACCAGTCAAGCCATTCACCACTGTCCATAAGTTCATGTATATTCTTACCACTTGCATTCCAACAAAGTGGGTGACTAGGTACATACTCAGACTTGTATCCGTTGAAAGGATTTTCCTCACTGCTATCTTTCAGATCACTCTTCAGTGAAGTTTTAAGCAGCAGCCATCCACCTTCAGTTTGCACATACATATTGAGCAGACCTATTTGTTAACCAGGCTCAGTTTTTTCCTTCATCAGCTGGTTAATAAAGGCACCTTTCACACCTTTCCTCCATAGTCATAGGTGTGAGCTGTTAGAGGTCACAAATAGTATTGATGGATGACACGGAATTCTGGACTATGCTTATGTACTTACTTTCACCTTCTGGCCTTACCCATGCTCAGTATGCTCCCTGGACTTATTGTCTCATCTTATCATATATAGCTATTATGTCTACTTATGACTTGGTATATATGACTGTAGGGGACTTATGATGGGCAGCTCTAGGTTAATGGTCTTTTGATCTTCCAAGATCAGAGATTTCATCTTCCCTAGAATTCAGCAACATACCAGATGTTTTGAAAGATGTATAGTTTTTCTGCTGAAATCCTTGTACCAGATCCCTAGAAAACCTATATTGTGATTGTCCTATTGGAGATTTCCATTAGCTTCACAAAGCATCTTTTCCCACTATAGAAGCCTCTCGACCCATAGGAACTGCCAAGGCCTGAGTAGCAGAACTATTTCCATGACAGCCTGGACTTGATGCAGAACTGTTTCTTGCTCTGAGCCCACTTCAAAGCTGTACACCTCTGTAGGACTTGAAAATTGATTAAAACAACATTTCTAAGTGTGGAATATCCTGTATCTAGAACATGCAAAAGCCAGCCAGATGACTGAGTTTCCTGCCTGGTGATGAGATTTCGGAGGTGTAACGATTCTTCCTTTATTCCATTTTTTTGAAAAGATTTTATTTATTTATTCATGAGAGACACAGAAAGAGAGAGGCAGAGACATAGGCAGAGAGAGAAGCAAGCTCCATGTAGGGAGCCCAATGGGGGACTTGATCCTTGGACTCTGGGATCATGCCCTGAGCCAAAGGCTCAACCACTGAGCCACCCAGGCATCCCTTTTTCCTTCATTCTTGAGACAATGTTGCCAGCATGACCCAGACCACTGGATCTCCCCATCCTCCCAAATTCCAGATGTGGGTCCCTAAACCTTCATAGAATTTATTTGTTTTATCCTGGAGTGCATACTTCTTACCAAGACCCCTATTGTACTTGCCAGCTCTTGCTCATCTGGTCTGATTACCACAATACCATGAATGTAATATACCAATTAAATGTTCTGTGGAATGTTCCAGGACCAGGACACTTTGAACCACATTATAGCAGAGACTAGAAGAGTTAACATGACCTTTGGACACCATTGTAAACATATTTTATTGTTCATCTCATGTGAGTGCTTCTGATCCTTCTTTTGGATGGGCAACTCTGCATAGCATAGTGGTTACTGGAATGAACATTATTTTTTTTTTGAAATTAATTTTTTTTGGTGTTCAATTTACCAACATACAGAAAAACACCCAGTGCTCATCCCGTCAAGTGTCTGCCTCAGTGCCCCTCACCCATTCCCCTCCAACACCCGCCCTCCTCCCCATCCACCACCCCTATTTCGTTTCCCAGAGTTAGGAGTCTTTATGTTCTGTCTCCCTTCCTGGTATTTCCCAACATTTCTTTTCCCTTCCTTTATATTCCCTTTCACTATTTTTTATATTCCCCAAATGAATGAGAACATACACTGTTTGTCCTTCTCCGATTGACTTATTTCACTCAGCATAATACCCTCCAGATCCATCCACGTTGAAGCAAATGGTGGGTATTTGTCGTTTCTAATGGCTGAGGAATATTCCATTGTATACATAAACCACATCTTCTTTATCCATCATCTTTCGATGGACACCGAGGCTCCTTCCACAGTTTGGCTATTGCGGCCATTGCTGCTAGAAACATCGGGGTGCAGGTGTCCCGGCGTTTCATTGCATCTGAATCTTTGGGGTAAATCCCCAACAGTGCAATTGCTGGGTCGTAGGGCAGGTCTATTTTTAACTCTTTGAGGAACCTCCACACAGTTTTCCAGAGTGGCTGCACCAGTTCACATTCCCACCAACAGTGCAGGAGGGTTCCCTTTTCTCCACATCCTCTCCAACATTTGTTGTTTCCTGCCTTGTTAATTTTCCCCATTCTCACTGGTGTGAGGTGGGATCTCATTGTGGTTTTGATTTGTATTTCCCTGATGGCAAGTGATGCAGAGCATTTTCTCATGTGCATGTTGGCCATGTCTATGTCTTCCTCTGTGAGATTTCTGTTCATGTCTTTTGCCCATTTCATGATTGGATTGTTTGTTTCTTTGCTATTGAGTTTAATGAGTTCTTTATAGATTTTGGAAACTAGCCCTTTATCTGATATGTCATTTGCAAATATCTTCTCCCATTCTGTAGGTTGTCTTTTAGTTTTGTTGACTGTATCCTTTGCTGTGCAAAAGCTTCTTATCTTGATGAAGTCCCAATAGTTCATTTTTGCTTTTGTTTCTTTTGCCTTTGTGGATGTATCTTGCAAGAAGTTACTGTGGCCAAGTTCAAAAAAGGTGTTGTGTGTGTTCTCCTCTAGGATTTTGATGGACTCTTGTCTCACATTTAGATCTTTCATCCATTTTGAGTTTATCTTTGTGTATGGTGAAAGAGAGTGGTCCAGTTTCATTCTTCTGCATGTGGATGTCCAATTTTCCCAACACCATTTATTGAAGAGACTGTCTTTCTTCCAATGGATAGTCTTTCCTCCTTTATCGAATATTAGTTGACCATACAGTTCAGGGTCCGCTTCTGGGTTCTCTGTTCTGTTCCATTGATCTATGTGTCTGTTTTTGTGCCAGTACCACACTGTCTTGATGATCACAGCTTTGTAGTACAACCTGAAATCTGGCATTGTGATGCCCCCCCGCTATGGTTTTCTTTTTTAAAATTCCCCTGGCTATTTGGGGTCTTTTCTGATTCCACACAAATCTTAAAATATTTGTTCTAACTCTCTGAAGAAAGTCCATGGTATTTTGATAGGGATTGCATTAAACGTGTAAATTGCCCTGGGTAACATTGACATTTTTACAATATTAATTCTGCCAATCCATGAGCATGGAATATTTTCCCCTCTCTTTGTGTCTTCCTCAATTTCTTTCAGAAGTGTTCTATAGTTTTTAGGGTATAGAACCTTTAGCTCTTTGGTTAGGTTTATTCCTAGGTATCTTATGCTTTTGGGTGCAATTGTAAATGGGATTGACTCCTTAATTTCTCTTTCTTCAGTCTCATTGTTAGTGTATAGAAATGCCATTGATTTCTGGGCATTGATTTTGTATCCTGCCACGCTACCAAATTGCTGTATGAGTTCTAGCAATCTTGGGGTGGAGGCTTTTGGGTTTTCTACGTAGAGTATCATGTCATCGGCGAAGAGGGAGAGTTTGACTTCTTCTTTGCCCATTTGAATGCCTTTAATGTCTTTTTGTTGTCTGATTGCTGAGGCGAGGACTTCCAGAACTATGTTGAACAGCAGTGGTGAGAGTGGACATCCCTGTCTTGTTCCTGATCTTAGGGGAAAGGCTCCCAGTGCTTCCCCATTGAGAATGATATTTGCTGTGGGCTTTTCGTAGATGGCTTTTAAGATGTTGAGGAATGTTTCTCTATCCCAACACTCTGAAGGGTTTTGATCAGGAATGGATGCTGTATTTTGTCAAATGCTTTCTCTGCATCTAATGAGAGGATCATATGGTTCTTGGTTTTTCTCTTGCTGATATGATCAGTCACATTTATGGTTTTACGAGTGTTGAACCAGCCTTGTGTCCCGGGGATAAATCCTACTTGGTCATGGTGAATAATTTTCTTATTGTACTGTTGGATCCTATTGGCTAGTATCTTGTTGAGAATTTTTGCATCTATGTTCATCAGGGATATTGGTCTGTAATTCTCCTTTTTGGTGGGGTCTTTGTCTGGTTTCGGAATTAAGGTGATGCTGGCCTCATAGAACGAATTTGGAAGTACTCCATCTCTTTCTATCTTTCCAAACAGCTCTAGTAGAATAGGTATGATTTCTTCTTAAAAGTTTAATAGAATTCCCCTGGGAAGCCATCTGGTCCTGGACTCTTGTGTCTTGGGAGGTTTTTGATGACTGCTTCAATTTCCTCCCTGGTTATTGGCCTGTTCAGGTTTTCTATTTCTTCCTGCTCCAGTTTTGGTAGTTTGTGGCTTTCCAGGAATGCGTCCATTTCTTCTAGATTTCCTAATTTATTGGTGTATAGCTGTTCATAATATGTTTTTAAAATCGTTTGTATTTCCTTGGTGTTGGTAGTGATCTCTCCTTTCTCATTCATGATTTTATTAATTTGAGTCTTCTCTCTCTTCTTTTTGATAAGTTTGGCTAATGGTTTATTTATCTTATTAATTCTTTCAAAGAACCAACTCCTGGTTCTGTTGATCTGTTCCACAGTTCTTTTGGTCTTGATTTCATTTAGTTCTACTCGAATTTTAATTAACTGTCTTCTTCTGCTGGGGGTGGGGTCCATTTGCTGCTTTTTCTCCAGTTCCTCTATGTGTAAGGTGAGCTTTTGAATTTGAGTTCTTTCCAGTTTTTGAATGTATGCTTGAATTGGGATGTATTTCCCCCTCAGGACTGCTTTTGCTGCATCTCAAAGATTTTGAATGGTTGTATCTTCATTCTCATTAGTTTCCATGAATCTTTTTAATTCTTCCTTAATTTCCTGGTTGACCTTTTCATCTTTTAGCAGGATGGTCCTTAACCTCCACGTGTTTGTGGTCCTTCCAAACTTCTTGTTGTGATTAAGTTCTAATTTCAAGGCCTTATGGTCTGAGAATATACAGGGGACTATCCCGATCTTTTGGTATCGGTTCAGACCCGATTTGTGACCCAGTTATGTGGTCTATTCTGGAGAAAGTTGCATGTGCACTTGAGAAGAATGTGTATTCAGTTGAGTTTGGATGTAAAGTTCTGTAGATATCTGTGAAATCCATCTGGTCCAGTGTATCATTTAAAGCTCTCGTTTCTTTGGAGATGTTGTGCTTAGAAGACCTATCGAGGGTAGAAAGAGCTAGATTGAAGTCACCAAGTATAAGTGTATTATTATCAAAGTATTTCTTCACTTTGGTTATTAATTGGTTTAAATATTTGGCAGCTCCCACATTCGGGGCATATATATTGAGGATTGTTAAGTCCTCTTGTTGGATAGACCCTTTGAGTATGAGATAGTGTCCCTCTTCATCTCTTACTATAGTCTTCGGGGTAAATTTTAATTTATCTGATATAAGGATGGCAACCCCTGCTTTCTTTTGCGGACCATTTGAATGGTAAATGGTTCTCCAACCTTTTATTTTCAGGTTGTAGGTGTCCTTTTGTCTAAAACGAGTCTCTTGTAGACAGCAAATAGATGGGTCCTGCTTTTTTATCCAGTCTGAAACCCTGCGCCTTTTGATGGGGTCATTAAGCCCGTTCACGTTCAGAGTTACTATTGACAGATAGGAGTTTAGGGTCATCCTATCTATTCAGTCCTTGTTTTTGTGGATTGTTCCACTGAACTTCTTCTTAAAGGGGAATTTTAAGAGTCCCCCTTAAAATTTCTTGCAGAGCTGGTTTGGAGGTTACATATTCTTTCAGTTCCTGCCTGTCTTGGAAGCTCTTTATCTGTCCTTCCATTGTGAATGAGAGCCTTGCTGGATAAAGTATTCTTGGTTGCATGTTCTTCTCATTTAGGACCCTGAATATATCCTGCCAGCCCTTTCTGGCCTGCCAGGTCTCTGTGGAGAGGTCTGCTGTTAGCCTAATATTCCTCCCCATAAAAGTCAGGGACTTTTTTTCTCTTGCTGCTTTAAGGATCTTCTCCTTATCTTTGGAATTTGCAAGCTGTTGGATTCGTGCTCCTGCCCCGCAGCCCCCTCCGCGGAGCCACCGCCCGAGCCCCTCCGAGCTGCTCCGGGCCCGCAGTGCACCCTGCAGCCCTTAGGGAGCTCAGGGGCTCTCCCGGGGCGCCGGTGCCTGTTAGTGTCCCCGGGAGCCCGAGGGCATCCCCGCCCTCCTGGGTCCTGCTCCACCTCCCTGCGGGCCCCTTTCTGCCCGGGAAGGTTGGTGCAGCTCCTGCTCCTCCGGGACGGGGCTCTCCTGTCCTGGGGACACTCGCCCCGGCCTCAGCCCAGCTCCTCGGGGGCCCCTCCCCCTTGGAGGCCTTTTGTGTCTTTATTTCTTTTCCCCCCGTCTTCCTACCTGGTAGAAGCGCGAACTCTTCTCACTGTAGCATTCCAGCTGTTCTCTCTTTAAATCTCAGGCCGAATTCCTAGGTTTTCAGGATGATTTGAAAGTTTTCTAGGTAATTTGTTGGGGACAGGTGATTTGGGGACCCTACTCTTCCGCCGTCTTGCCCCTCCCTCCTGGAATGAACATTAAATCTAGTTTTCTTGGGTTATGGGTGCTCCACCTTTTTTTTTCTTTTCCACTGAAAATAGCTTCTTATAGGGAAGTAAGAAAAAAAGGAAGAAATAAAAAGACATTATTCTTGAACTACATTTGAGTTATCTTAATTTAAATATAAAAATGTCAACTATAAACTTCTTATGTTGTTATTAGAAACACAATAATTGTGACATAGTATACACCCAATCATGATATACCAAAGTGAGGAAACAATGCTGCTGAAAACTATTGCCTTAGTGCAAACTTTCCAAATTTGGCTCTGCATTAGAATCATTTGGAATTCTTAAACAGACTCACTATTTTCTCCTTTCCCATGAAATCAAGATATAGAATAGTTCTTTCACCCTGAAGTTTTCCCATGTCCTTTTATAGTCAAGTCCTCCCCACATACCCAAACTCTGGCAACCATTGATTTATTGTCTGTCCCTATAGTTTTGCTTCTTCCAGAATGTCGTAAAGGAAATAAACACATAGCCTTTTGAGACTGGTTTCTTTCTCAACATACTGCATTTGAGACTTATCCATTTTGTTACATGTATTAGTAGTTCATTCTTCACTGCTGTGTTGTATTCTATTGTATGGATATGCCAAGGTTTATTATTTATATGAATAAATAAAGTGTGGATACAATCCAACCTTGCCTGGTTCCTGAAAAACTTTTTCCGGTTTTGGTAATTGTGGGTAAAGGTGCTATCGGTATTTGTGCATGGGATTTGGTGTGAACATAAGTTTTTATCTACTTGAGTAAACACCTAGGGATAGAACTACTGGGTCATATGATAAATATAGATTTAACTTTCTAAAAAAATATACCCAACTATTTTTGAAATAGGTATACCACTTTGCACCCTTCCCCTGGCCCCAGCAATGCATGAGAGTTTTAGCTGTCCTTTGTCCTTGCCATCACTTGGTAGAGTTCCTATTTTAATTTTTTCAATTCTAATAGCTATATAGTGGCATCTCACTATGGTTTTATTTTTTTTTATTTATTTTTTATTTTTATTTTTTTTAAATTTTATTTATTTATGATAGTCATACAGAGAGAAAGAGAGAGAGACAGAGACACAGGCAGAGGGAGAAGCAGTCTCCATGCACCGGGAGCCTGATGTGGGATTCGATCCTGGGTCTCCATGACCGCGCCCTGGGCCAAAGGCAGGCGCCAAACCGCTGCGCCACCCAGGGATCCCTCACTATGGTTTTAATTTGCATTTTTCCTTCAGCTAATGATATTTTAATGCACAGTTAGGTTTGGGAATCTGACTCTGAATCCCTGTTCTTCCACTTTCTAGTTGAGTCACCTTGAATAGGTTAGCCAATCTCTCAAAACTTCAGTTTTCTCAAATGGACAAAATATTCTCTCATGGGACTGATATGCAGTTAAATGTGATAATTATGTAAAGGACTATATAATGTCTGGTACATAACAGATATTTAATAAATGTGTGTGCTCATTAGTTTTCTCAACTAATTCTGTTCTCAAAATTCCATCTTTTAAAAACACCACCTTCAGACACTCTAAAATACACCCAGACCCAGGTAGACCTAAGCCACCATTTGGTCATGTCCTAATAAGTGTTTCAGGCCTTAGTTACATAGGTACATGTTGCCCAGTGTAGACTCCCAAAGTTTCAAGCCTAAGAAAAGGCACTTGCAGCCAATATGAGTGAGTTTATGTTTTACCTGAAGCATTATATGTTCTCTGTTCTTGTCTTGCTAGATAATGAAAGATGCATTAACAGTACCAATTAAAAAGTGTGGATTTGATTTATAGCTCTTTGTTACTTTCTCTGTCAGTGGCCAAGCAATAGGAAAATACACACACACAGCAATCCAAAGACAATTTAGACTGAAATGACTCTTCGCAATTTAGGTATTTAATTAAGGTTTTAAAGCTTAATTAAAAAGTTAAACCATTTGTCTTTATTTCTGAAACAATGCTGTTGTAGATGGTTCAATTATGTAAAATAAAACATAATAAGAATGTGTTTCCCAGGGCCTGATCCTGGAGACCCGGTATCGAGTCCCACGTCAGGCTCCCTGCATGGAGCCTGCTTCTGCCTCTGTCTGTGTCTCTGCCACTGTGTGTGTGTGTGTGTGTGTGTGTGTGTGTGTGATGAATAAATAAATAAAATCTTAAAAAAAGAATGTATTTCTTTGTCTGAAGTTATAGCACCATTCACACATAACAGCCCAGCCCTGTAAAATGTATTTGAGAAGATAGAACAAAATTGAAATATGCAGCCAATAAATAGGTATGGAAAGTAACTTCTTGTTTGTAGAGTTGTTTTTCTCTCCCTTGTTTCATGGTCCTTACAACACATGAATTTTTCCATCAAAAATGTAAATGATGAAAAAAATATTTTAAGTCTGTTAGCTACGATTACATCCAAAATCCATTCAAAACTAGAGAATGAAACTTCTCATCAATCTTCAGTTATTTAGCACTGGGAAGGAAATTGCTTCTTCTTGAGTAATCAGAAACATCCTCAGGTACATAAATGCACTTCCTAGTCTTTAAAGAACTTTTACTAGACCTCCCACTAACCTAGGTCCTGGACCTTCCCATTTCTTCAGATTCTTTGTTCATCCCTCCTTTTTCACATGTTCTAAGGATTTGATCTATTTTGTCTTTTCAAAGCAGTCTTGATTTTGTGGAGTGTCTTATGCCTCACTGTCCTTCAAGTCAACCTGGAAAGGAGCCTCAGAATTGTTGCTAATTACTTTCTTTCCTTTGTACTAAGTGGCAAGACTTTGGAATCAGTTTTAGATTCAAATGCCTATTCTAATCATCCCACTGATACTTATAGTAAGTGCCTTATTATCATCAAGTTGGAGGGATAGATCCAATAGTAGTTGTCCCAAACGCCTAAATAAAGACTAAAAACTTTAGTTTTCAAGTAGAATTAATTTTATGGTTACCAAAGTACAAATTTTCTTACCACTCTGAGCTCTTTGAGGATATAATCTTATTTACTTTGTATATCTGTATCTCCAGTGCCCTGTATTCTGCCTAATAAATGTTTGCTGTTGAATGAAAGTAGTACACATTCATTGGGATTTTTTAAACAAAGCGGTGACATAGATATACACTTGGAAAGTTAATCTGTTGGTTGTATTTAGGTTGGAGTGGGGTGGGACGTGACTGAAGTTGTAGGTTAGAGGATCCAGAGAAAGAATTCAGGAAATGGTCACAAATGATCTTATTAGAGTAATTTAACTTCGAGTGGATGAAGAAAATGTAATGTTGCTGTCCTTGTTGTGTTGTTAGTGGTAGTAGAACTTTTATTAGATGCAGGAGATTCACATATGCTTGAAACCAGTGGAGAAATTGCATATATATGACTGAAGATAGAAAAGAGTGGGAAAAAGTATGAAGCAAGTTCCTGAAGGAGTCTTGAAAATGAATAGGTATGTCTTCTGTGAAAAGGAGGAAGTATAAGTTAGGTTAGGAAAAATGTTGAAGGCTGTGTGTGTGTGAATGTATGTAGAGCCTAGGGGAGGGGGCGTTGTTGGAAATTGAGATAATTGGTATCAAATGGCCTAGATCAGTGGCTGCACATTAGAATCACTTGGGGAGTTTTAGAAAATATAGTGATATATAGATTCCATGTTAGGCCAATTAAATCACAGCCTCTCAGGGTTGGAACCCAGATCCCAGTATTTTTAAACACTCCCAAGGTGAGTTGAATGTGCAGCCACAATTGAAAGCTGCTGGCCTATACTTTCTTAGTAACATGCAAAGCTTCCTGCTGTGAGCAAGGGAATTAGTGTAAAAATAAGACACAGCTTAGAAGAAGGATAATTTAAGATCAGGAGATCTGGATTGCAACAGCCAATCTGCAGTTTTAAGCAGCACCCTTGGTAACTGGGGCATCCAGGGCAATTGGAGTTTGGGAACAACTGAAATTGAGGGTAGACAGAATATCAAGGAAGAGGAGAGGAAAAACTGCGATTACAGTGCATGCATGGTGGAAATAATAGACCCTGAGATTTAGTTGGATAGGGAGGCAAGTAGATTTAGAAAAACTTCGAAGAATAATAAGCTGAGGAGGAGGTAAAGAAGTAAGTCACAATAGGACACTGCAATGGATTGAGTGCTTGTGTACCAGCAAAATTTATATGTTGAAATCCTAACCCCAGTGTGATGGCATTAGGAGGTGAAGTCTTTGGGAGGCAATTAGGTCATGATGATGGAGCCTTCCTGAATGAGGTTAGTGCCTTTAAATAAAAAAGGATTCCAAAGAACTCCCTTGTCTTCTTCCCACCATCTGAGGGTATAATGAGAAGTCAGCAGTCTGCAACCTGGGAGAGGGCTCTTATTAGAATCTGACCATACTGGTATACTCTGATCTCAAACTTCTGGCCTCCAGAACTGTAAGAAATAAATTTGTGGTTTTTATAAGCCACTCTGTATTTTTTTTTTTATAACAGCCCACACTATGACAGGCACAGAAGAGGATTGCTGGCAGAAGGTGAAGGAGGATTTAGAGACACTGAGGTATTCTCACAAAAACAGTGTCTTGAGACTGTGGTCAGAAAGGAAAATTCAGTGTCTGATTTGGATTTTATCTTATATTTTATATCTCCTTGTTTGAAACCTTCCCTCTTACCTGAGATAGAAAAAGGAACCCAAGAAAACCAAGGAGGGCACTATTTGGTTTTCCAGAGCTATTGTAACAAATACCATAGATTGGGTGACTTGAAAACAAACTTTTATTTCTCATAGTTCCGGAGGCTGGGAAACCCAAGATCAAGATGTGACCAAGGTAGATTTGTAGTGAGCTCTCCTCCTGCTTGTAGATGGCCACCTTTTCACCGTGTCCTCACATTGTTGGGGCAGGGGTGGAGGAAGAAGAAAGTGTGAGTACTCTCTTGGTCTCTTCTTATAAGGACACTAATCCTATCACTTTAGGGATCATCTCTTTTTTAAAAGATTTTATTTATTTATCCATGAGATACACAAAGAGAGAGAAAGAGGCAGGGACACAGGCAGAGGGAGAAGCAGACTCCATGAAGGGAGCCTGACGCAGGACTCGATCCCAGGTCCCCAGGATTAGGGCCTGGGCCAAAGGCGGTGCTAAACCGCTGAGCCACCCAGGCTGCCTGAGGGATCATCTCTTATGGCCTCATTTAACCTTAATTACTTCATTAGAGACCCCATCTGTAGATATATAGCCACATTGGGTGTTAGAGCTTCAACATATGAGTTTTGAGAGGACACTTAGTCTATAACATAGAGGGGCACAATTCAGCCTATGACAGGCATATAGTGATGAAACTGCTCAAAGAAAAGAAAAACACAAATAGGCTTTATATTTAGCTGTTTAGAAATCAAGGCAAATTTTCCAATAGGTTCACAGCTCAAGCCTAGGTTAGAGATGGTGAACATATGTGAAATGAGCTCCCCACACAGTTCTGTCATGATTGCTAGTTCCTGAACTGGCATGTAAAGTCCTTCTGAATCAGGGACTATTGTTGGTGTGCACTGCCTCCGACTGCACTGGGAATGATGGACCTGGCTTGATAAGATAAACTAATTTCTCTTTGAAACTGTATGAGAAAACAAGTTTGGGTTGCTAGTATCATCATGTTTAGAATCCAAATGAGAATTTTTATAGAGAAATGATAATTTATGTTGTTTATTGATTGCATATTCTTATTAAAACTGTCTAGCAGTACAAGGAAGAAGAGATTTTAGCGATTTCAGCTACTGATGGAATGCTAGTGACTTGAGTTTGTTATTAATTATTCTCCTGCTTGTTTCCTGAATACTGGAGGAGGAGAATATTCTCATGATACTCTCAGAGTTTATTCCAGAGGCTTCCTGGAACCCAGCTGTGCAGAAGTTTGAGGTAGGCCCAGTAGTGCCATGGTTTTATCTTAAAGTCTTCCTTTTTTTTTTTTCTTAAATAACTCTATTGATGTGTAATCTGTATGCCATAAAATTCGCTCATTTTAAGTATACAATTAAATTATTTTTAGTAATTTTACTGAGTTGTTGAGCCATCATCATGATGCAGTTTTAGAACATTTTCATCACTTCAATAAGACCCCTCCTCCATTTAACAGTTAATCCCCATTCTTACCTCAGCCCTAGGCAACCACCTACATGTCCTCTGTTTCTATAGATTTACCTAAAGCTTTGTGCTATTATTCCCTCTGAGCTACTCTAGTTGCAGGTTATAATGACGGAAGGCTAATTTACCCTAGAATTGTCTCATAGCAAGCAAAAGTTGTCTCTTAAGCTCAGCATGTCTTCTATTTCAAGCCACTGTAGAGGATACATCTGGTACAGATGTTCTTATTTTGAGTCTAAACTGTGTTTTTCCACTGTGATTCTGATAAATTTTATGGGGGCAAGCCTGACAGGCATCTTTTGCAAGAAATTAAAACTTATGCTAAGTTAAGGATGTGACCATCAAGAAGTCTGCCTCTCACATTTGTCTCCTGACTTGGTTTCCCTACATACCAATCTAAAACTGGATTAATCTTCATTATTTGAATAACATAAGAGGGGTGTTGACATAAAATTATGAACGATCCATTCCATCTAGTGGTCCCTGTGCCCTTACTTTGTCATGTGTTATGCAATAAAAAAAAAAAAAAACATTCTACTTACTTGGTATATATCAATAAAGTGAAAACTAACATGATGACTTTTTCTTCACATCTCCTAAGTTAGGTTTCTAGGTTAATTCTAGTTGTGATGGTTTTTTAAAATAAATTTAGTTATCAAGTCAATTTAATAATATTTAAAAAGTCTACCAATCAACTTTGTTCTGATATATTTCTTCTTTTGCTAAAGGTTAAGTTATGCATTTACTTAACCTAGTAGCTTGTCCATTGTTTTATAGATAATTATTACTTCAGAGATCCTTGATGCAGTCAAGACAGTCAGATAATGTAAAGAAAGTGTGGTGAGTCTACTTGTTAGAAGTGAATTATCACTTTTTATTTCTAAGGACTGACAACCTTCTATTATTTCTAATATCTACCATGGGACAAATGGGTAGTCTAAGAAAATTGATTTTATTACTTTGGAAATGGAAGCCTATTATTTTCATTTCAGTAATTTCACCAAATGGTCATCACATTTAATTTTTTTCTAAGTGAGTCCTTTCCTTTATGTTCTTCACTGAAAGTGGAAGATGTAGTTTATTGCAAGTATGATATGAGAGAAGGCAGAGGTAATGCTGTGGTTCAAAAGGACATGAACTTTTCCAAACTGTACAATTGAAATAAGAAACAGTAAACATTAATCATACAATTAATTGGATGCTGTCAAAATAAGACTGAAATGTTATTTAAAATATTCCTTTATCGGGCAGCCCCGGTGGCTCAGCAGTTTAGTGCTGCCTTCAGTCCAGGGCGTGATCCTAGAGTCCCGGGATCGAGTCCCACGTCGGGTTCCCCGCATGGTGCCTGCTTCTCCCTCTGCCTGTGTCTCTGCTTCTCTCTCTCTCTGTGTCTCTTATGAATAAATAGATAAAATCTTAAAAAAAAATAAAATATTCCTTTATCTATGTTCAAAGCACTTCTAAGGGACTGAGGCTGTACACCATTTATAATCTTTTCTCTTTCTTTCCCTACTTTTCACATAGGTTAATTTTATTCACATACTTTTTCCACATTGTTTATTAGAATGCTTCTGATTACACCAACCACATCAGCATTCATAGCTCCAAGACAAGTACAATACTTAAACAACAAAAACAAAATAATGTGAAGATGAATGCAGACTTTGGGGGAATGCATCTACAAGCCAAGGAAAACCAAAGACTGCCAGTAAATGACCAGAAGTTGAGACAGAGGCCTGGATCCGATTCTTCCTCACAGCCTTCAGAAGGAGCCAATTCTTCAGACACTGTGATCTCAGACTTTTAGCCTCCAGAATTGCAAGACATTATATTTCTGTTAAGCCATCTAGTTGTGGTGCTTTGTTATGGCAGCCCTAGAAAATTAATACACCAGTCTTTTATTAACTTATCTGTGCCTCAGTTTATAAGGTGATATATATATATATATAAGGTGATAGTGATAACAATATTTGTCACCTAGGTTTTTATGAACATTAACTGAGTTAATATAAAGAGCTTAGAAGTGTGTCTGCCACATAGAGGCAAAGGACAGACATTACTAGTTGATTGAATCAACAGCTATTCCCACTTCCTTCTCTTTTGCTAAATATTGAATAGCATCCTATTTGTAGGATGGGTTTTCTGCTTCTTTGAAGACCACTAATTTCCTACTGTTAAAAGGGCAACAGAAAACAGATGTTTTTGTCTTGATGAAAGTCAAGTTTTTGCATGATGAAAGTCACAGGTTATAAGAAAGGAGATAAACCAAAGTGGCTAGTTTCAGAAGGTTAAAGCCCCACTCCCACCCCAACCCAGGAGATTAGGGTTTTTTGTTTTATTTCTTTTCTTTTTTTCTTTCCTTTTTTTTTTTTTTTTTTTTTTTTTAGAGAGCACAGGGTAGGGGCAGAAGGAGAGAAGGAGAGAGATAGAGTCTGGAGCAGGCTCCACACCCAGTGCAGGGCTCCACATAGGGCTCAATGCAGGGCTTGATCTCATGACCCTGAGATCAGGGCCTGACTGTAAATCAAGAGTCCAATGCCAACCAACTGAGCCACTCAGATGCCTCAAGAGATTAGAGTTTTAAAAGAAGGAATAGTGATTCAAAGTGTGTAAGAGGCCAAATGTCAATACTTTTAGAAAAAGGGAAAAGAGTTGTTAGACATATGAGTGTGAACCAAAGAATAGAATGTTTTAGATATCCCACATCTTTCCTCCTCTGTGATCATGGTGCCAGGGCCTTCATACAGCTGCTTTAAATGGAAATGTTATATTATTGTGCTTTAACTATTTCAGAATTAGTATACCAGTTTATCTTACTGACACAAAGTTGAGTAGGCTTTGGGAAATGAAATACTACTAGGATTTACTTTGGCCAGAAGGAAATGAACAGTCAGGATTATGGAAGGAACAAGTCTCAAAATGATATTGCAGTTAGTGGGAGTGAGGGATAGATTAGGCAATCTGGGGGAGAATTTGTAGCTAAGGATTAAAGATAGAGTGAGGGCATGAGGACTGGAAGAAAAGAAAAAGAGAAAAAGCATTATATAATATAGTATATTCTTCTTAGGAGTTCTGTTATTTAGGATAACTTAATTTTTTTGAGCTGTCAATTTCCAAGAGCTGCCATAACAAAATATCACAAACTGGGTGGTTTAAAGCAAGGCAAGTTATGCTCTCACAATTCTGGAGACCAGAAGTCTGAAATCAAGATGTGGGCAGGACTGTGCTCTCTCTGAAGGCTCTAAGGAGGACCTGTCCTTATTTTTACTTAGCTCCAGGTGGTTGCCAACAATCATTTGCATTCCTTGACTTGTAGACGCATCAATCACTGCCTCCACCATCACATGGCAGACTCCCTTTCTATGTGTCTGAATCCAAATTTCTTCCTCCTTATAAGGGCACCCTTATACCCATAATTATTGGGTCAGAGCCCACCCTAATCCAGTGTGATCTCATCTTAATCTGATTACTTCTGCAAAGAACTTATTTTAAATAAACCACATTCACAGATTCTGGGTACATATGAATTTTGGAGAGATTCCATTTAACTTGGTACACTTTATTCATTATAAAAAATAAAGCATTATAATATATACTCATGTCTCAGTTTCCTCCTCTTTAAAATGCAGAAAATAATAATCCTTGAAGGTCATTGTGAGAGATGTTTGTTGTTCTTTGGCTTCCCATTTTATTTTCTTTGTAATACTTTGATTTCTTCTGGAGGAATTATTGCTTCCTTAATAAA
The DNA here is from genome assembly GCF_048418805.1 of Vulpes vulpes. Lineage (NCBI taxonomy): Eukaryota > Metazoa > Chordata > Mammalia > Carnivora > Canidae > Vulpes > Vulpes vulpes. The sequence goes on along the minus strand of NC_132790.1, from coordinate 48,905,500 downwards.
TTGAGTTTAGTGGCTTGGTAATCATGGGCCCACTCTTCCTTTGTTGATGGGCATATATATGCGATTCAATGAATATCAATTGTATGGGTCCTTTGTAAGTCTAATCTTGACCACAGGAATAAAAAGACTGAAAAGGATGGAATCTATATGATGGTGGTTAAGGGCACAGAATTTAGACACAGGTCATTTATATTTGAATCTTGACTCTATCACCAACTGTGTGGCTTTGGGATATATTTAGCCTGCCTATGCCTCAGTTTCCTCATGTATATAATGATAATGAATATAGTACCTATTTCATCCAGTGCCAGCTATTGTGCTTGGCATTAGGTATGCATCAATGAATAAAACACACATTGTTTCTGACTTTGTGGAGCTTTTAAACTTTGAGAGAGATAAATACCAAACAGAAAAAATGAATATTTATTATAAATTGTAATATTTGCATATGTGTTATGTAAAATAATGGCATTTAGTACATAGTTAACAACACATCCATGTGAGCATTTACTCATTTATTTTGGTAGTAGTGGTAATTTGACCACAAATTATTGCTGTGGTTTCTGGTTCCTAACTTTCTAGAGATACTTTAGCTTCTGTTCATTTCTGAGCTTTTTTTTTTTTTTTTCTCTTTCCATTGATGCTGAGAACTTCAATGCTCCCCTAAACTTCTGTTGCTTATTTATTAAAGTATTTATTAAAGTATTTATTTATTAAAGTATTTATTAAAGTATTTAAGTATATTTATTAAAGTATTTAAGTATTATTTATTAAAGTATTTATTAATTTATTAAAGTATTTAAGTATTATTTATTAAAGTATTTATTAAAGTATTTATTTATTAAAGTATTTATTAAAGTATTAAAGTATATTTACTTTATTTAAGTATACTTTATTGATGGTACATGACAAAGTAGGGCTCCCCAAGGCCCTCCCCTTCCCCAGGGGGTCTGGGATGTAAATTGGAGGTCAGGAGATTCTCAGTGTGTTGGGGTATTGAGTTGGGGCAGGGACTCCCTAGCAGCTGAAGGCCTATCTCTTCCTCTTGTTCTCACTGGGGCTGATGGTCCAGGAGGCTCTTACTCCTTGGAGGCCATATGAACCATGAGGTCTACCACTTGGTTGCAGTGGCCGAATTCATTGTCATACCAGGAAATGAGCTTGACGAAGTGGTCATTGAGGGCAACGCCAGGCCTGGCGTTGAAGGTGGAAGAGTGGGTGTCACTGTTGAAGTTGCAGGAGACAACCTGGTCTTCAGTGTAACCCAGAATTCCCTTGAGGGGGCCCTCTGATGCCTGCTTCACCACCTTTTTGATGTTGTCATATTTGGCGGCTTTCTCCAGGCAGAAGGTCAGATCCACAACTGACACATTGTGGGTGGGGACACAGAAGAACATGCCAGTGAGCTTCCCATTCAGCTTAGGGATGACCTTGCCCACAGCCTGGTGGTGCCAGTGGAAGCAGGGATGATGTTCTGGGCAGCCCCTCAGCCAGCTCACCACAGCTTCCCAGAGGGGCCATCCACGGTCTCCTAGGTGGCTTTGATGGTGCGGACAGTGGTCATGAGGCCCTCCATGATGCCAAAGTTGTCATGGATGAATTTGGCCAGAGGAGCCAAGCCTTTGGTGGTACAGGAGACATTTCTGACTATTTTGAGGGAGTTGTCATACTTCTCGTGGTTCATGCCCATCACAAACATGGGGGCAACAGCAGAAGGAGCAGAGATGATGACCCTCTTGGCCCTGCCCTTCAAGTGAGCCCCAGCTTTCTCCATGGTGGTGAAGACCCAGTGGACTCCACCACATACTTAGCACCAGCATCACCCCATTTGATGTTGGTGGGATCTCGCTCCTAGAAGATGGGGATGGACTTCCCATTGATGACAAGTTTCCGGTTCTCAACCTTCCTTGACCGTGCTGTGTAATTTGCCATGGGTAGAATTATACTGGAACACGTACACCATGGAGTTGAGGTCAATGGAGGGGTCATTGATGGCGACAATATCTGCTTTGTCAGAGTTAAAAGCAGCCCTGGTGACCAGGCGCCCAGTAGGGCCAAATCCGTTCACTCTGACCTTCACCATTATGTCTCAGGGATGTGGCTGGCACTGCACCAGAAGATGAAGCTGTCTGTCGAATGGTGAGGAGCAGAGAGCCCTGTTGCTTATTTTAGTCAGAGCTGGTTTCCATTGCTGGCAACCTGGGAACTGTAACTGATGCAGTACTTCTTCATTGGGTTGCTATAAGGATTAATAAGATTATGTATATTAAGCATGTACATTCTCAATCCACATTAATTGTGGGAGGAGCGACCTGGGTATATTGAAAGCACAAAGGATAGAATCAGATAAGAGTGAGGTGATAAACAGAAGTAAACAGAAAAAAAATTAGCAAATGAATTTAGTGTAATGGAGACTCAGAGGACTGGCATGATGATATAGGAGGACTAGCTTTGATTTATAGGGTCAAAAGTCTCAGAGTGGTTAACAGGTCAATCTGAGAAACTCAGACTTAAGGACTTGAACAGAATACATTAAAAGTATTGTTTTATTGTTGACAGTATTCCCTCAAAAGATTAACCTAATATGTTCAATACTATTCAGAAGCAAATTCTTCTTTTTTTTTGTATTACCTGAGGAAACATTCTATAAAAACAACCTTTAAAGAAAATGGTCTTTGTTCTTGGCATAAACGACTACAAAAGGAAAAAAAAAATAATGGTGGAGAGCCATTTGTTTGACTCCTTATTCTAGGTGTAAAGGTATACGTTTTAAAGCGAGGAGGAAAGGTAATATTGTGCTGATGAATGCAATATCATAAACAGACACACATGCATATTCATATGTTGCCAATTATTTTTTGAAGCTGTGTAAATTATGCATTTAAAAATGAGGAACTGAAAACAGGATACATAAGGAAAACTCTAAAGCATTCTGAGGTAAAAATTGAATGAAAGAGAATTACTCTAAAAGCTCTTTTTTTCTGTCATTTCTTCTATTCCATTTAATCACCAAATCCTACTCAGTCCCTTTAACTACTCCATATCCCACTTATCCTTTCAGCATCAGGAAACAACAGTACTCCAGCTCCTATTTACTCCCACTGCCAAGCTCAGACATGGCTTTTGAAGATAAGCTTCTATCCTAAATTAAAAGGCTGTCACCTCCAACACTTCCTACCATGCCATCAGCTAATCAATATTCATTCATTTATTCCACAAGTGTTTATGAAGTCTGTATTATTTTTGCTTGGTAATGTCCTTGATTACATTAGTAAGCATGGCAAATAAATATAGTTATTGTACACAGAGAGCTTTCAACCTTATTAGGAAGACAGTAAAAAGAGAAAAAGGAATATGTATTTTTGAGCTGTGGTGAGTGCTATGAAGAAAATGAAGGATATGAGTAGAGATATGGAGCAAGTGGTGGGGTGGTGCTGGAGAGAGTAGACCTATTAGATGGGGTTCACTTGGAGATAAAGCCTTCTCTGTAAAGTGAGTGACACCTGGTCTCAGGCCTTAGGAAGATCATTCTTAGACACTGAAAAGGCAATTAGGCTGTCTGTGGCTGGGATGCCAGAGTCGGTGTGTGTGTGCAGGATGCTTTTGTGGCACTAATTCCTGGAGCTGGATCATTTCTTGGGTTAGTGGCTCCTGAACATTTTTTTTTTACAGTGTTCTAGTCCTCCTATTTTAATGAGGGGATAACTTGAAACTAAGGGAATCAGGAGAAGGTTGGGATTTAGTTTCTCTGTTGTCCAATGGCTGTGTTTCTTAGGGGAGATATTCTGACTGGAGACCCCATGGCAATGGTCCTGGTTCTCTGAGGGTTTTGGTGCCTCCTTCATCTGTCCTTTCTCGTGTCATTTGTCTTCTGATTCCTTGTCTCTGATTCCAGAGAGAACAAACTGTCAGCCTTCCTGTGGGCTTTCCTTATCTGTTCCAGGTACCACCTTCTTATCCCATGAATTTTCACATCCATTTTGCCTCTTACCCATGCCAGTGTTCTGTTGGCCTTATTTCTCCTCATTACAAAAAAAGTAAAACATTTAAAAAGGTAATTATCATTAGATAGAAAGTGCTAAGTTAGTTATTAATAAAAATTTTGACAGAGGACACAGAAAGCACCTCCATAAACTGAGACAAGGGTATAATGAATAATTCTGGTATCTGGGCATAAGCATCAGAAAAGCACTCTCCCCGATATACCCCCACCTTCTACATTCTGCAAAAGGATCCCAATTGGTAGGCTTCTCGTGCTTGCTCTTAGGTCTCTGGCTCAATTTAACAGAATACTGGAGGTATAAAAGTTGGCACATACTTCAAAATTAATTGTAGGGATGCCTGGGTGGCTCAGAGGTTGAGCATCTGCCTTTGGCTCAGGTCGTGATTCCAGGGTCCAGGGATCAAGTCCCACATAGGGTTCCCTGTGATGAGCCTGCTTTTCCCTCTATGTCTCTGCCTCTCTCTCTGTCTATGTCTCTGTCTCTCATGAATAAATTAAATAAAATCTTAAAAAAATAAGATAAAAATAATTGTGATTTCATATACATATGAAAAAAATATTTTTTATTGAAGTTCGATCTGCCAACATATAGTATAGCACCCAGTGCTCATCCTGTCAAGTGCCTCTCTCAGTGCCTGTAACCCAGTCACCCCATCTCTCTGCCCACTTCCCCTTCCACTACCCCTTGTTCATTTCTCAGAGTTAGGAGTCTCTCATGGTTTGTCTCTCTCTAATTTTTCCCACTCATTTTCTCTCCTTTCTCCTATAATCCCTTTCACTATTTCTTATATTCCTTGATGAGTGAAACCATATGATGATTGTCCTTCTCTGATTGGCTTACTTCACTCAGCATAATACCCCCCAGTTCCATCTGCTTGAAGCAAATGGTGGGTATTCATCCTTTCTGATGACTGAGTAATATTCCATTGTATATATAGACCACATCTTTATCCATTCATCCGTCAATGGACATCAAGGCTCCTTCCACAGTTTGGCTATTGTGGACATTGCTGCTAGAAACATCGGGGTGCAGGTGTCCCGGAGTTTCATTGCATCTGTATCTTTGGGGTAAATCCCCAGCAGTGCAATTGCTGGGTCGTAGGGCAGGTCTATTTTTAACTCTTTGAGGAACCTCCACACAGTTTTCCAGAGTGGCTGCACCAGTTCACATTCCCACCAACAGTGCAGGAGGGTTCCCTTTTCTCCGCATCCTCTCCAACATTTGTTGTTTCCTGCCTTGTTAATTTTCCCCATTCTCACTGGTGTGAGGTGGTATCTCATTGTGGTTTTGATTTGTATTTCCCTGATAGCAAGTGATGCGGAGCATTTTCTCACGTGCGTGTTGGCCATGTCTATGTCTTCCTCTGTGAGATTTCTGTTCATGTCTTTTGCCCATTTCATGATTGGATTGTTTGTTTCTTGGGTGTTGAGTTTAGTAAGGTCTTTATAGATCTTGGGTACTAGCCCTTTATCTGATATGTCATTTGCAAACATTCTCTCCCATTCTGTAGGTTGTCTTTTAGTTGTGTTGACTGTTTCTTTTGCTGTACAGGAGCTTTTTAAGATAAAAATAATTGTAATTTCTTAAATTGTGGTATATCAGTAGGTCTCTGTATCCTTCTTCTCCTTTCATGGCTCTGATTGGAATTAACTTTATACGCAGACAGATTAGGTAGAAGAAATAGGAGTCCATTTTCAAGGATGCAGCCTAGAGAGTAAGGAGGTGACCTGGATATGCCTAGGACTGAACCCAGTTAAGGTCTCTATAGAAACTTTTAAGATTTGACTGGTGGGTGTGGAGATATCTTTGGGAGCCTCAAGCCCCATTGCTTATTAAACCTGACACCTATCAATCTGGTTTGGCTTGTTTCTGTCTCTCTTTGCCCTCTGCTTTATGGGGACCAGTTTCAGATTCTACCTGGGAAGCTCCTGATGTTTTAAGACAATAAATATCAAGTCTGTCCCTCCACTACATTTAAAGCCTAATTTCTAAAGTTTCAGTAAAGAGGAAGCATCCATGTGGAAGTAGATGAATTAGCAGCAATGGAATGTAAACAAAAGAAAAGTGCTTTCTGGAGAATGTTGTTCTACACCAAGAGCTTAATTTGTCCTTTTCTGTGGTGGGTAAATCTGTAAAGAGATAAGGGTTCACAAGCACTTCTGCTCTGCTTCTACTCATATATATCGACCTCACTTAGCCTGCCTTGGCTCCAATTCCATGCTCACCAAGGAATCAGGTGACTATAAGAGATCTGCCTCTGGTGAGAGAATGCTTTGTCATACCAACATCTGTTGATACATTTCAGATGAACATAGCAGTTATGTTTCTTACTGAAAATGAACAAACTGCATCCCTGTTTATACTTAGTTGTGAATTTGATTTACTGGAGTCATTTTCCCTTCGCCTAATCGACTTTATAACAGGATTGTAATAAATGTACTGCACTTTCAAAGCTAGGTTCAGAACTCTAGCCATGGTAACCTCCCCATTTCCCTGACTTCCTTGTAGTGCAACTTTTTGTAATTCTAACATATAGATGTTCAGAGGATGATGGAGAAGTCTTTGGATATTTGGGTGTTTGTGGTGGAGATAGAATTTTCCTTTGGTCTTTTTGAGTTTGCATGTAAAGGAAATACTCCAACCTCATATATGATGGTAAGGAGTAAAACTGCCAGCACTACATAAATGATTAGACAATGGATAAGAGCAAGACACTTTAAATCTCACAGCACAAGAAAGACACATTCTGTTTTTCTGCCTTCAAGTGCCATGCAGAGAGACAATGAGCCCAGATGGATCCTATGCATGTGGTAAGTTGCATTGTCCTTGAGGTTTGGCACATTCAGCAATAACTGCATGGACTCTCAGGGCCTGTGGAGGACTGCTTTTCCTGACAGTGTATAGTCCCCAAAAATAGGAGAGAGAAAAGAATTACAAAAAAGGGAATAGGTATGCAAATTTTGTGAAGTAGAGTTAGCATTTGTCAGTTTAGCTGCAGTAGAGGGTCACTCAAAGTGAGAAGACAGCCAGAAAAGAAGCTTGGGATCAGATTCCCAAGCTTATAACCAGCTAAAGCTACAGGATCACTCTATGGAATCTTAAAGCAGATGTTAGTGGTCTTATATTCCAATCTCCTCATTATACAAGGAGGAAATGAGCACAGGGAGATGTTTGATATTGTTGTAATCACTTAGTTGCAGAACAGTAAGCAATTCTAATTTCTGAAAGATATTTGATTAATTCATAGCAGTATTATAAGCTATTATTTTTAATAAAACAATTTTTCTGAAATGAGTGTCTGAAGTCCACCTAATTGAAGATTTAAGAATCTGCAGAAGTTCTGGGAAATGGAGATGTTTATTCTTTTCCTCCTTAACTCTACTCCTAAGTTTCAAGACTGGCTACATATCTCTCCTGAGATAGGATGCACTCAGGCTTGCAGTGATTTTGTGTGGCTAAAGCTTTGGGCTATGTTGAAGCCCCTTGATAGAATTGCATAGGCTTCCCCAATCCCAGTCTTCTGTGCACTATGGGCTATGTGGAATGCAGTGATGGGGCCGAGGGATGAAGACTGGGAAGGCAGAGGATGAAAATGCTGGCTATTCTGACCCCAAGAGATAGTTAACAGTTCATCTTTGCACCACTGGCTCATGAGATAAGAAGCCACTTTGTCAAGTGTCACTACCTGTAAGATTCCAACATTAGACTTGAGTTCTAATGAGAAAAATACCTGCCCATCCCAACTAGAGAGAACTGAATTAGAATCAACAATTAGAACATGTACCAGTGAAATAGGACTACAGGGGGATGAAAAGAACTGAGAATAAGGAGCTCAGAGACATGATCTTCTAGTATTTTCTTCATACTAGTAGGATATGAATGAAAAATCTGATCACAAGAAATATCCCATCAACAGTGGGACTTATTCCTTGTTTAATAGAGTATAAACATCCATTAGGTCAGGGACCTGTCATTATGGTCAGCATCAAGCATAGTGCCTGGCACACACTAAACATTAAAAGGTATTTGAGTGAATAGATAAATGAATGGCTACCACTCTCTCTTTTTTCCGCTTTTATTGAAATATAATTGACATGCATCATTGTGTAAGTCTGAGGTATAGAGCATAATGGTTTGACTTACATATATTGTGAAATGATTACTGCGATAACTTTAGTTAACATCTATCATCTCACACAGATACAATACAAAGAAAAAAACATTTTTTTTCCTTGTAATAAGAACTCTTAGGATTTGCTCTCAGAACAACTTTCATATATATCATATAGCAGTACTAACTATAGTTATCATAACGTATATTATATCCCTAGTACTTATTTATCTAATAACTGGAAAGTTGTGCCTTTTAACCACCTTCCTCCAATTCCCCCTCCTCCTACTCTACTTCTAATTACTATAGATCTGTCCTATTTTTCTTTTTTCTTTTCTTTTTTTAAAGATTTTATTTATTTATTCATGAGAGACACAGAGACAGAGAGAGAGGCAGAGACACAGGCAGAGGGAGAAGCAGGCTCCATGCAGGGAGCCCGACGTGGGACTCCATCCCGGGTCTCCAGGATCATGGGCTGAAGGCGGCGCTAAACCCCTGAGCCACCTGGGCTGCACCCATCTATTTTTCTATGAGATTTTTAAAAAAGATTCTACACATAAGTGAGATTATGCAGTATTTAGCTTTTTCTGTCTTACTATTATTCTCTTTTACTTAATATATTGCCTTCATGTATCATCCATGTTATCATAAATGCCAGAATTTCCCTTTTTAACGGCCAAAGAACATTCTGTTATGTATATATACCCCAACTTTATCCATTAATCCATTGCTAGATGCTTAGATTATTTCCATGTCTTGGCTATTGTAAATGATGCTACTGTGAACATCAGGGTGCAGATGTCTTTTGGTTTTGTTTCTTTTCGATATATTCCCAGAAGTGGAATTACTGGATCATTTGGCAATTCTATTTTAATCTTTTGAGTATCTTCCATACTGTCTTCCACAGTGGCTGTGCCAGTTTTCATTCCTTCCAACACTGCACAAGGATTCTCCTCTCTCCACATTTTCACTAGCATTTTTATCTTTATCTTTTTGATGATGTTTAGTTACTCTAACAGGTTGAGGTGATGTATCATTGTGGTTTTAACTTGAAAGCCTGTAATGACTAGTGATGTTGAGCATCTTTTCATATACCTATTGGCCATGTGAATATCTTTTTTTGGAAGAATGTCCACTCAGGTCTTTTGCCTATTTTAAAATTAGATTACCATTATTATTTTTTACTATTAACTGTATGAGTCCTTTATATATTTCAGATATTAACCCCTTATCAGACATATGACATACAAATATTTTTTTTTTCAGATTTTGCAGTTGTCTTTTCATTTTGTTGATTTTTTTCCTGCATGGGACTTTCATTTTGTTGTAGCCTTAATTGTTTATTTTTTATTTTGTTTGTACTTTAGGTGTCATATCCAAAAATTATTGCTAAGACCCATCTTATAGAGTTTGCCCCCCTGTTTTCTTCTAGGAGTTTCATGGTTTCAGGTCATATATTTAACTTTTTAACCAATTTTTGAGTTAATTTTGTGAATCCACTACTTTCTCATGGCCTTTTGTGTCTTGTATTTCATTGAAAACACCCACACCCTATCCTATGGAGATAGTGCTACTGTCACTTTTATAGTGAATTTTCCTAGGAAGATAATTCCAACTGTAGAATTCACTGCTATAGTTCATGGTTTCTTAAACCAGCTCTTAGGAACACTGACAAAATTTGTAGCAACTCCGCTTGTCAACCTGAATGCCCCAAAGTTATTTTTCTTGCAGAGGGGTTAGCAAAGCTTACATAGTCTGTACAAAATCTCCATTACCAATGAACCCAGTCTGGCCAGAGGGACCTGAAAACTCAGGAGGAACATATACAAATTTTTTAAAAGTTAAGCTATCATGTCTGTTTTCTGAGCAGATAAGACATACAGACATTGAACCATTTTTCGACATGCCTCAGAAAGGGCAGGATACAGTCCAGTTTGATCAGATTAATAATCTCATTTAAAATTATACAGATGGGGTGCCTGGGTGACTCAGTCAGTTGGGTGTCTGCCTTCAGCTGGGGTTGTGATCCTGGGATCGAACCCCTCATCGGGCTCCCTGCTCAGTGAGGAACCTGCTTCTCCCTCCCACTTGTGCTCTCTCTCTCGCTATCTCTCTCCCTCAAATAAACAAATTAAATATTTTTAAAAATAACATTATAGAGATAGTCAGCATTTGGTTTCAAGGCAAAACATTAAGAAGAAACTAAATGTTAACTTTCAGGAAAGAAATGAGAAACAAATAGAGATATAGGCCTTGGCAGTCAGAACCTTAGTTTTTTAAGTAATAGCTTATATTTCTGTCAACTTTATCACCCTTATGATATTCCTGTCTTTTACCATGATTTCATCCTTCTGAGGGATCTGGTTCTCCACTAATGTTTTGTTTTAGCCACAATCTCTCTTTAAGGTCTTTATGTCCTATAATTTAAAGTCAGAGTGAATAAAAATAAATTTTGGAAATAATTTTTGGAGGAGTTTTGGAAGATGTGATTTAGATCCATCTGTCTAACATTTATTATCTACTAGGTGCCAGTCAATGGATTAGAACTGGGAATAAAAGAGTGAATGAGACAGGCATGGCCCTTGCCCTCCCAGAATTTATATTTTAATAAAAATAAGACATACAATTCATATTGACACATTGTGATATGGCCTGTGACAGTGAAAGTCACAGCCTAGAGAAAGAGGATTCTGAATTGAAGGTGAGAAAGATTTAGTTGCAGGAAGAGGGGTATTTGTGGTGCAGGGGAATGCAGAAGAAACAGTGGTGTATTGATGTAACAGATCTAATAGATTGGGTGGCTAGGCCTCCACATGAGATTATGGACGCTGGACTCTGTCCAGAAATGTCAGGTGGGGGCAGATGTAGAAATCCAGACAACATTCTTCTCTCCAAGCCTCTCACTTTCACACAAGGCTGAATCTATCCTGAGAAATGAATGTTTTCTCTAATCGGCACCAAAGTACCATTCGGGCTAACTGTGGTCCGATAAAATGGTAGGTTGGGGTCAAATTGTGAAGGATTTTGTAAGTTTGGGACCTGAGTCCTAAGAGTAGTGAAGACAAAAGGAGGATTCATCCCTTCAAGCAGGAGAATGATAGATCAGACATGCATTTTAGAAAGATCACGAAATGTCCTCTGAGAGGGTGATTTAGATAGGAGGTAGGGAGATAGATAGGGAGACTGCAGTGTTAACCCAAAAAAGGGGGGACCTAAACTTGGTAAGGGTGGCATGAAGGGAAGGGATTGGTTTTTCATTGGGATTTGGAGGCCTGGGCAAGGTGAAGGGATAAGTACTATGTTCAGGAGAGAGGCTTGAGCAACTGAATTGACTGTGCTATTTCTGGAGATAGGACAGAAGCTGAATAGATACACTGACTTTAGGTTTGGACACAATTGAATTTTAGTTGTCTAGGTGCATCCAAGTGGAGAGGTTCACAGGTAGTTGGATATGCTCATCAGTAGCTCAGGAAAAGATTGGGCTGCATATACACATTAAGGTGTTGTCAAAATAATAGATGATTACCCAGGGGAAGGGTGTAGACTTCAAAGAGAAGTAGGAGCAGAATGGAGTCCCAAGAGACCCTAATGTTTAAAAGATAGAAAAAAAATTGCCTGTAAAGGATACTGATAATAGTACACTTCTGGGATAGGTCTGTCGTCACTGAAGTCAAGAAATTGCCAAGTTTAAGGAGAAGAAAGTTTAATTAATGGAATTAAATGGGAAGTGGAAGGAAGATGTGAAGCAGGATAAGATAGAAGAGCACTTCAAATGCAGTACAATGGGAAATGAAAGGTCAGTCCATTTCAATACGGAAACTTAACTACTGGATTGTTTTCTTTTCTTCTACATTGGAAGGACAAAGTCTTCCAAACCATTGAAAGGAGAATGACAACCACATCTTCCAAAATAATGGAATGAAAATATTTTTTTCAGGGCATCTTGGTGGCTCAGTGATTGCCTTTGGCTCAGGTCATGATCCCAGGGTCCTGGGATTGAGTCCCACATCTGGCTCCCTGTGGGGAGCCTGCTTCTTCCTCTGCCTATGTCTCTGCCTCTCTCTGTGTTTCTCATGAATAAATAAAAAGATAAAGTCTTTAAAAAATAAAATATTTTTTCTCTTCTAAGAACTTTTGAAGATTAAATCCTCTCTGTCTTCAAAGAAAAAGCAAGATTTTTTTAGTTTTTTTTTTTTAATTTTTATTTATTTATGATAGTCACACACACAGAGAGAAGGAGAGAGAGAGGCAGAGACACAGGCAGAGGGAGAAGCAGGCTCCATGCACCGGGAGCCTGACGTGGGATTCAATCCCGGGTCTCCAGGATCGCGCCCTGGGCCAAAGGCAGGCGCCAAACCGCTGCGCCACTCAGGGATCCCATTTTTTTAGTTTTTATTTAAATTCCAGCTGATTAGCGTACAGTGTAATATTAGTTTCAGTAGTGAAGGTTAGTGATTTAATCACTTATGTATAACACCTGCTGCTCATCACTACTGGTGCCCTCCTTAACCCATCAGCCATTTAACCCATTCTCTGCCCAACTCCTCTCTATTAACCCTCAGTTCTTTTTGGTTAAGGGGCTGTTGTTTCTTGGTTGCCACCCTTTCTTTTTTTTCATATGTTCATCTGTTTTGTTTCTTAAATTCCACATATGATTGAAGTCATATGGTATTTGTCTTTCTCTGACTTATTTCACTTAGCATAATACCCTCTAGCTCCATCCATGACATTGCAAATGGCAAGAGTTCATTCTTTTTTATGACTAATATTCCATTGTGTATACTACAACTTCTTTATCTATTCTATCTGGTTTTATTGATCTATTCTATGTTTGGGCTGTTTCCATAGTTTGGCTTTTGTTGATAATGCTGCTATAAACATCAGGGTGCATGGGTTCCTTTGGATTAGTATTTTGGTATTATTTGGGTAAATATCTAGTAGTTTAATTGCTGGATCATCTATCTTTAACTTTTTAAACTTCTTCCTTACCAATTTGGATGCCTTTTATTTCTTTTTATTTTCTGATTGCTGAGGCTAGGACTTCTAGTACTATGTTGAATAACAGTGGCGAAAGTGGACATCCCTGTCTTATTCCTGACTGTAGAGGAAAACATCTCACTTTTTCCACTGAGAATGATATTAGCTGTGGATTTTTTTTCTAAATGATGTTGAGGTATGTTCCCTCTATCTCTACTATGTTGAGGGTTTTTACCAAGTATGGATACTGTACTTTGTCAAATGCTTTTTCTTGATCTATTAAGAGGGTCATATGGTTCTTATCCTTTCTTTTATTAATGTGGTGCATCATGTTGATTAATTTGTGAATATTGAACCATCCTTACAGCCCGGGACTAAATCCACTTGATCATGGGGAATGATTCTTTTAATGTACAGTTAGAAGTGATTTCCTATTTTGTGGATAGTTTTTGTATCCATCTTTATCAAGGATATTGTCCTACAGTTCTCTTTTTTTACTGGTTTTAATTTTTTTTAAATTTTTTATTTATTTATGATAGTCATAGAGAGAGAGAGAGAGAGAGGCAGAGACACAGGCGGAGGGAGAAGCAGGCTCCATGTACCGGGAGCCTGATGTGGGATTCAATCCCGGGTCTCCAGGATCGCGCCCTGGGCCAAAGGCAGGCGCCAAACCGCTGCGCCACCCAGGGATCCCCTTTTTACTGGTTTTAGAATCAAGGTAATGTTGGCCTCATAGAACGAGTTTGGAAGTTTTCTTTCCATTTTAATTTTTTTGAAGTAGTTTGAGAATAGATATTACCTTTTTTAAAATGTTTGATAGAATTCTCCTAGGAAGCCATTTGGCCCTAGGCTTTTGTTTGTTGGGAGATTTTTGATTACTAATTCACTTTCTCTACTGGTTATTGATCTGTTCAAGTTTTCTATTTCTTCCTGTTTCAGTTTTGGTAGTTTATATGTTTCTAGGAATTTACCATTTCTTCCAGATCGCATAGTTTGTTGGCATATAATTTTTTTGTAATATTCTCTTATAATTATTTGTATTTCTGTGGTATTGGTTGTTATTTCTCCTCTTATGATTTTCTTTATTTGGGACATTTCTCTTTTCTTTTTGATAAATCTGGCTAGGGGGTTATCAATTTTATTATTTTTTTCTAAAACCAGCTCCTGGTTTTATTGATCTATTCTACTGTTTTCTTGGTATCTGTATCATCTATTTCTGCTCTAATCTTTATTATTTCCCTTATTCTGCAGACTTTAGGCTTCATCTGTTCTTTTTCTAGCTACTGCAGGTGTAAAGTTAGATTATTTGAGATTTTTCTTGTCTCTTGAGGTAGACCTTTATTGCTATATACTTCCCTCTTAAAACTGCTTTTGCTGCATCCCAAAGGTCTTGGACTGTTGTGTTTTTGTTTTCATTTGTTTCCATGTATTTTTAATTCTTTTTTAATTTTTTGGTTGACCTATTCATTCTTTAGTAAGATGTCTTTTTTAAAGATTTTATTTATTTATTCATGAGAGACAGAGAGAGAGAGAGAGAGAGAGAGAGAGGCAGAGATACAGGCAGAGGGAGAAGCAAGCTCCATGAAGGGAGCCTGATGCGGGACTCAATCCTGGGACTCCAGGGTCACGCCCTGGGCCAAAGGCAAATGCTAAACCACTGAGCCACCTGGGGATCCCCTTTAGTAGGACGTTCTTTAATTTCCATGTATTTGTGGTCTTTCTACATTTTTTTTTTGTTGTGGTTGACTTCAAGTTTCAAGTGCTGTGGTCAGAAATGATGTGTGGTATAATTTCAATCTTTTTATATTTTATGAGGCCTGATTTGTGACCTAATATGTAATCTATTCTGGATAGTGTCCCATGTGGACTTTAAAATAAAGTGTATGCTGCTCCTTTAGGATGAAATATTTTGAATATATCTGTTAGGTCCATCTGGTCTGATGTGTCATTCAAAACTATTGTTTTCTTGTTGATTTTCTGCTTAGGTTGTCTGTCCATTGCTGTTAGTGGGATGTTAAAGTCCCCAAGTGTAGATTGTATTATTATCAATGAATTCCTTTATGTTTGCTATTAATTGCTTTATGTATTTGGGTGCTCCCAAGTTTGGAGAATAAATGCTTGCAATTGTTATATCTTTTCTGTTGGATAGTCCCCTTTATTATGATATCATGCCCTTCTTCATCTCTTATAACAGAGCTTGGTTTAAATCTTAGTTTGTCTAAATATTGCTAATCCAGCTTTTTCTTTTGACATCCATTTGCATGATAAATATTTCTCCATGCCCTCACTTTTCAAAAATATATTTTATTATTTATTTATTTATTTATTTATTTATTTATTTATTTATTTATCTATCAAAGATATAGAGAAAGAACACAGGTAGGCAGAATGGCAGGCGGAGGGAAAGAGAGACAGGCTCCTCACTGAGTAGAGAGCCCAGCACAGAGCTCAATCCCAGGACCCTGGGATCATGACCTAAGCTGAAGGCAGACACTTAACTGACTGAGGCACCCAGGTGCCCTCATCCCCTCACTTTCAATCTATAGGTGTCTTTAGGTCTAAAATTGGTCTCTTGCATGCAGCATCTAGATGAGTCTTTTTTATCCATTCTGACAACTTGTGTCTTTTGATCAGAGTCCTTGGTCCTTTTAGATTCAGAGTAATTATTGATAGATATCAATTTAGTGCCATTTTATTACTAGTTCTGTCATTTCTGAAGATTCCCTCTTTGTCTTAGAGGTCTTTTCTCCCCACTGAAACAGTCCCTCCTAATATTTCTTACAGGACTGATTTAGTGGTCACAAGCTGTAGTTTTTGTCTGTGAAACTCTCCTTCTGTTCTGAATGACAGTCTTGCTGGATAGGGTATTTTTGGCTGAAGATTCTTCTCATTCAGCATGTCGACTATATCATGCTATTCCCTCTTGGCTTGCCAAGTTTTTATGGAGAGATCTGCTGTTAGTCTTCTGGGTCTTCACTTCTAAGTTAGGGACTTCTTTGTCTTGCTGCTTTCAGGATTTTTTCTTTTTTCATGATATTTTGCAAATTTAACTATATGTCTTGGTGTTGCTATTATTTCCTCAAATCACCTTCTGTCCCATTTCTCTTCTTCTGGGACTCCTATGGTATGAATGTTAGTCATGTTTGATGGAGTCACTGAGTTCCCTAAGTCTACTCTTGTGATTCATAATTTTTCTTTCTCTCTTTTGCTCAGCTTCATTATTTTCCATTATTCTACCTTCTATGCCACTTGTTTGTTCTGCTTCTTCTTCCATCCTGTGGTCATTGCATCCAGTCAGTTTCTAATCTCAGATACTGCATTTCTCATTTCTGCTAATTTTTTTTTAACATTTATCTCTGTGGTAAGGGTCTTCCTGATGTCTTCCATGCTTTTCTAAAGCCTATTGAGTATCCTTATAATTGTTTTGAATTCTCCATCAGGCATATTACTTATATATGTTTCATTTAGATCACTGGCCATGATGTTTTCTTGTTTTCTTTTGGGATGAATTCCTCCATCTTGGCATTTTGTCTACGTGTTTGTCTTCTCTGTGTTGTAAAAGCCTGTTATGTCTCCTAAGTAATGGCTTTATGAAGAATAGGTCATATAGTGTCCAGGGCCTGGGATTTCAAGGATTATCTCTGGTATGTGCTGTGTGCATTCAGGTTTAGTCATCTGCAGAGTTTCTAATTGCTTGCAGTGGGCAATGTCTGGACTTGGCAGAGTGTGGTGAGTTTTAACTGTGAGTTGTACTCTGGTCTGCTTATTATATGAGACCTGATGCTACCTCCACTGGAACTGAAGCCTTACAGAAGCCTTGGTGGGTGTGGTGCATGTAGAAGTTTCTGTTGGTCTTCTGGGGAAGGGGCTTGCTACACTGTTCCTTAGGCACACTTTCTGGAAAAAAGCAGTACCAGCAAAGCATGGGGGCAAGACTTGGTGAAATCAGATTAGGCAGCCAGTGTTGGTGCTGTGCTATTTACTGAAGTTGGTTTATGTTGAGGGATAGGAGCAGGAAATGACACTAGCCAGCTCCTTTGTCCCTGGACAGGGGACTCAGTGCTTGCTGCTTTCAGGTCTTGCTGCTTGCCACTCCTGGGAGAGCAAATAATTTTCCCTTGTGCATCTCAGTTGTTTTTCAGATTTTTGTTTGCACACTGCCTACTGCTGGGTTGCTTGGATCCCTGAAGCAGCATAGTGCCTTGTGGGATTTATCCTAGACAAACCTGCTGACTTTTAATATACATGTTGACAAATTTAATTTACATTTTAAAAATTTACATACAATCAAGTGCCCTCCTCAGTTCCTGTAACCCAGTTACTCCAACCCCCCGCCCACCTCCCCTTCTACTACCCTTGGTTCATTTCCCAGAGTCAGGAGTCTCTCATGGTTTGTCTCCCTCTCTAATTTTTCCCACTCAGTCCCCCTCCTTTCCCCTATAATCCCTTTCACTATTTCTTATATTTCCCGTATGAGTGAAACCATATGATGATTGTCCTTCCCCAACTGACTTACTTCACCAAGCATAATACCCTCAATGTTCTATCCACATTGAAGCAAATGATGGGTATTTGTCCTTTCTGATGGCTAATATTCCACTATATATACAGAACACATCTTCTGTATCCATTCTCTGTCGATGGAAACTGAGGCTCCTTCCACAAAACTGTTATTGTGGACAATGCTGCTATAAACATTGGGGTGCAGGTGTGCTGGCATTTCAGTACATTCCTATTTGGGGTAAATCCCCAGTAGTGCAGTTGCGGGTCATAGGGTAGCTCCATTTTTAACTCTTTGAGGAACCTCCTCGCTGTTTTCCAGAGTGGCTGTAACAGTTTGCATTCCCACCAACAGTGCAAGAGGGTTCCCCTTTCTCCACAGCCTCTCCAACATTTGTTGTTTCCTGTCTTGTTAATTTTTGCCATTCTCACTGGTGTGAGGTTGTGGTTTTGATTTGTACTTCCCTGATGGCAAGTGATGTGGAGAATTTTCTCATGTGCTTGTTGGCCATGTGTAGGTCTTTTTTGGTGAAATTTCTGTTCAGGTCTTCTGCCCATTTCATGGTGTTCCCTCATTTTTAAATAAGTTTGTTGGGAGAATTAAATATGATAGTGTATGTGAGGTATTGGCTTGGCTATGGCAAAGGATTAGTAAATATTAATTGTTATTAATTATGGAGCTGCTTTAATACAGTATTTATTAAAAGTCTAGGGGCACGCATCCCATTAGAACCTCCAAGCCTATCATGCTAGTACTTGGTTTTGGGTTTCCCCACTATCTTCTCACTCTCTTTACTTGAATGACATATCCAATATGTATGTATATTTTAAATTATATATTCAATAATATTTATTGAGCATTTATTATACTCAAACTAAAACTAGATAATGTTCTTTTTTAATTTTTATAAATTAATTTTTATTGGTGTTCAATTTACCAACATACAGAAAAACACCCAGTGCTCATCCTGTCAAGTGTCCCCCTCAGTGCCCGTCACCCATTCCCCCCCACCCCCCGCCCTCCTCCCCTTCCACCACCCCTAGTTCGTTTCCCAGAGTTAGGAGTCTTTATGTGCTGTCTCCCTTCCTAATATTTCCCACACATTACTTTTCCCTTTCTTTATATTCCCTTTCACTATTATTTATATTCCCCAAATGAATGAGAACATACACTGTTTGTCCTTCTCCGATTGACTTATTTCACTCAGCATAATACCCTCCAGTTCCATCCATGTTGAAACAAATGGTGGGTATTTGTCGTTTCTAATGGCTGAGGAATATTCCATTGTATACATAAACCACATCTTCTTTATCCATTCATCTTTTGATGGACACCGAGGCTCCTTCCACAGTTTGGCTATTGTGGACATTGCTGCTAGAAACATCGGGGTGCAGGTGTCCCGGCGTTTCATTGCATCTGAATCTTTGGGGTAAATCCCCAACAGTGCAATTGCTGGGTCGTAGGGCAGGTCTACTTTTAACTCTTTGAGGAACCTCCACACAGTTTTCCAGAGTGGCTGCACCAGTTCACATTCCCACCAACAGTGCAGGAGGGTTCCCTTTTCTCCGCATCCTCTCCAACATTTGTTGTTTCCTGCCTTGTTAATTTTCCCCATTCTCACTGGTGTGAGGTGGTATCTCATTGTGGTTTTGATTTGTATTTCCCTGATAGCAAGTGATGCAGAGCATTTTCTCATGTGCTTGTTGGCCATGTCCATGTCTTCCTCTGCGAGATTTCTGTTCATGTCTTTTTCCCATTTCATGATTGGATTCTTTGTTTCTTTGGTGTTGAGTTTAATAAGTTCTTTATAGATCTTGGAATCTAGCCCTTTATCTGATACATCATTTGCAAATATCTTCTCCCATTCTGTAGGTTGTCTTTTAGTTTTGTTGACTGTATCCTTTGCTGTGCAAAAGCTTCTTATCTTGATGAAGTCCCAATAGTTCATTTTTGCTTTTGTTTCTTTTGCCTTTGTGGATGTACCTAGCAAGAAGTTACTGTGGCCAAGTTCAAAAAGGGTGTTGCCTGTGTTCTCCTCTAGGATTTTGATGGAATCTTGTCTCACATTTAGATCTTTCATCCATTTTGAGTTTATCTTTGTGTATGGTGCAAGAGAGTGGTCTAGTTTCATTCTTCTGCATGTGGATGTCCAATTTTCCCAACACCATTTATTAAAGAGACTGTCTTTCTTCCAGTGGATAGTCTTTCCTCCTTTATCGAATATTAGTTGACCATAAAGTTCAGAGTCCACTTCTGGGTTCTCTATTCTGTTCCATTAATCTATGTGTCTGTTTTTGTGCCAGTACCACACTGTCTTGATGACCACAGCTTTGTAGTACAACCTGAAATCTGGCATTGTGATGCCCCCCGCTATGGTTTTCTTTTTTAAAATTCCCCTGGCTATTCGGGGTCTTTTCTGATTCCACACAAATCTTAAAATAATTTGTTCTAACTCTCTGAAGAAAGTCCATGGTATTTTGATAGGGATTGCATTAAACGTGTACATTGTCCTGGGTAACATTGACATTTTTACAATATTAATTCTGCCAATCCATGAGCATGGAATATTTTCCATCTCTTTGTGTCTTCCTCAATTTCTTTCAGAAGTGTTCTATAGTTTTTAGGGTATAGATCCTTTACCTCTTTGGTTAGGTTTATTCCTAGGTATCTTATGATTTTGGGTGCAATTGTAAATGGGATTGACTCCTTTATTTCTCTTTCTTCAGTCTCATTGTTAGTGTAGAGAAATGCCATTGATTTCTGGGCATTGATTTTGTATCCTGCCACGCTACCAAATTGCTGTATGAGTTCTAGCAATCTTGGGGTGGAGGCTTTTGGGTTTTCTGTGTAGAGTATCATGTCATCGGCGATGAGGGAGAGTTTGACTTCTTTGCCAATTTGAATGCCTTTAATGTCTTTTTGTTGTCTGATTGCTGAGACGAGGACTTCCAGTACATGGTTGAATAGCAGTGGTGAGAGTGGACATCCCTGTCTTGTTCCTGATCTTAGGGGAAAGGCTCCCAGTGCTTCCCCATTGAGAATGATATTTGCTGTGAGCATTTTGTAGATGGCTTTTAAGATGTCGAGGAAAGTTCCCTCTATCCCAATACTCTGAAGTGTTTTGATCAGGAATGGATGCTGTATTTTGTCAAATACTTTCTCTGCATCTAATGAGAGGATCCTATGGTTCTTGGTTTTTCTCTTGCTGATATGATGAATCACATTGATTGTTTTACGAGTGTTGAACCAGCCTTGTGTCCCGGGGATAAATCCTACTTGGTCATGGTGAATAATTTTCTTAATGTGTTGTTGGAACCTATTGGCTAGTATCTTGTTGAGAATTTTTGCATCCATGTTCATCAGGGATATTGGTCTGTAATTCTCCTTTTTGGTGGGGTCTCTCTCTGGTTTCGGAATTAAGGTGATGCTGGCCTCATAGAACGAATTTGGAAGTACTCCATCTCTTTCTATCTTTCCAAACAGCTCTAGTAGAATAGGTATGATTTCTTCTTTAAACATTTGATAGAATTCCCCTAGGAAGCCATCTGATCCTGGACTCTTGTGTCTTGGGATGTTTTTGATGACTGCTTCAATTTCTTCCCTGATTATTGGCCTGTTCAGGTTTTCTATTTCTTCCTGCTCCAGTTTTGGTAGTTTGTGGCTTTCCAGGAATGCGTCCATTTCTTCTAGATTTCCTAATTTACTGGCGTACAGCTGTTCATAATATGTTTTTAAAATCGTTTGTCTTTCTTTGGTGTTGGTAGTGATCTCTCCTTTCTCATTCATGATTTTATTAATTTGAGTCTTTTCTCTCTTCCTTTTAATAAGGTTGGCTAATGATTTATCTATCTTATTAACTCTTTCAAAGAACCAACTCCTGGTTCTGTTGATCTGTTCCACAGTTCTTTTGGTCTTGATTTCATTTAGTTCTGCTCGAATTTTAATTAACTGTCTTCTTCTGCTGGGGGTGGGGTCCATTTGTTGCTTTTTCTCTAG
The DNA here is from genome assembly GCF_048418805.1 of Vulpes vulpes. NCBI lineage: Eukaryota > Metazoa > Chordata > Mammalia > Carnivora > Canidae > Vulpes > Vulpes vulpes. The sequence goes on along the minus strand of NC_132790.1, from coordinate 48,883,911 downwards.
TTCCTTTTTGTGTAAGGTGAGCTTTTGTATTTGAGTTCTTTCCAGTTTTTGGATAGATGCTTGTATTGGGATGTATTTCCCCCTGAGGACTGCTTTTGCTGCATTCCAAAGATTTTAAACGGTTGTATCTTCATTCTCATTAGTTTCCATGAATCTTTTTAATTCCTCCTTAATTTCCTGGTTGACCTTTTCATCTTTTAGCAGGATGGTCCTTAACCTCCACGTGTTTGTGGTCCTTCCAAACTTCTTGTTGTGATTAAGTTCTAATTTCAAGGCCTTATGGTCTGAGAATATACAGGGGACTATCCCGATCTTTTGGTATCGGTTCAGAACTGATTTATGACCCAGTATGTGGTCTATTCTGGAGGCAGTTCCATGTGCACTTGATTAGAATGTGTATTCAGTTGAGCTTGGATGTAAAGTTCTGTAGATATCTGTGAAATCCATCTGGTCCAGTGTATCATTTAAAGCTCTCGTTTCTTTGGAGATGTTGTGCTTAGAAGACCTATCGAGGGTAGAAAGAGCTAGATTGAAGTCACCAAGTATAAGTGTATTGTTATCAAAGTATTTCCTGAGTTTGGTTATTAATTGGTTTAAATATTTGGCAGCTCCCACATTCGGGGCATATATATTGAGGATTGTTAAGTCCTCTTGTTGGATAGACCCTTTGAGTATGAGATAGTGTCCCTCTTCATCTCTTACTATAGTCTTCGGGGGTAAATTTTAATTTATCTGATATGAGGATGGCTACCCCTGTTTTCTTTTGACGACCATTTGAATGGTAAATGGTTCTCCAACCTTTTATTTTCAGGTTGTAGGTGTCCTTCTGTCTAAAATGAGTCTCTTGTAGACAGCAAATAGATGGGTCCTGCTTTTTTATCCAGTCTGAAACCCTGCGCCTTTTGATGGGGTCATTAAGCCCATTCACGTTCAGAGTTACTATTGACAGATATGAGTTTAGTGTCATCATGATATCTATTCAGTCCTTGTTTTCGTGGATTGTTCCACTGGACTTCTTCTTAAAGGGGAATTTTAAGAGTCCCCCTTAAAATTTCTTGCAGAGCTGGTTTGGAGGTCACATATTCTTTCAGTTCCTGCCTGTCTTGGAAGCTCTTTATCTCTCCTTCCATTGTGAATGAGAACCTTGCTGGATAAAGTATTCTTGGTTGCATGTTCTTCTCATTTAGGACCCTGAATATATCCTGCCAACCCCTCTGGCCTGCTAGGTCTCTGTGGAGAGGTCTGCTGTTACCCTAATATTCCTCCCCATAAAAGTCAGGGACTTTTTTTCTCTTGCTGATTTAAGGATCTTCTCCTTATCTTTGGAATTTGCAAGCTTTACTATTAAATGTCGAGGTGTTGAATGGTTTTTATTGATTTTAGGGGGGGATCTCTCTATTTCCTGGATCTGAATGCCTGTTTCCTTTCCCAGATTCGGAAAGTTTTCAGCTAGGATTTGTTCAAATACATATTCTGGCCCTCTGTCCCTTTTGGCGCCCTTGGGAACCCCAATTAGACGTAGGTTTTTCTTCCTCAGGCTGTCATTTATTTCCCTTAATCTATCCTCATGGTCTTTTAATTGTCTGTCTCTTTTTTGGTCAGTTTCCCTCTTTGCCATCAACTTGTCTTCTATGTCACTCACTCGTTCTTCCACCTCGTTAACCCTCGTCGTTAGGACTTCTAGCTTGGATTGCATCTCATTTAATTGATTTTTAATTTCTGCCTGATTGGATCTAAATTCTGCAGTCATGAAGTCTGTTGAGTCCTTTATGTTTTTTTCTAGAGCCACCAGTAGCTGTATAATCGTGCTTCTGAATTGTCTTTCTGACATTGAATTGTAATCCAGATTTTGTAACCCTGTGGGAGTAAGGACTGTTTCTGATTCTTTTTTTTGAGGTGAGGTTTTCCTTCTAGTCATTTTGCTCAGTGCAGAGTGGCGAAAAACAAATTGTATTGGGAACAAGGAGAAAAAGAGAGAGAAGGAAAGAAAAGAGAAAAAGAAAAAAGAGAAAGAAGAAAAAAAGGGAAAAAAGAGAAGAAAAAGAGAAAGAAAAAGAAAGAAAGGAGAAAGAAAATGGGGGGTGGGTTGGGGGAAGGAATCAGAAATCAAAAAGAAAGAAAAAAAACCACAAAACAAAACAAAACAAAAAAACAAAAAAACACGGGGAGTATCTTCTGATTCTGTATACTTTAAGTGCCTTGATTTCCCTTGGAACTGGTCCGTCTCCTTGGTCTTCTGGGGGAGGGGCCTGCTGTGCTGATTCTCAGGTGTGAGCACTTGGGGGAGCTGCTCTGCCCCTGCCTGGTGCAGGGCTCAGTGGGGGCTGTTCACCTCGTGAGGCCCCAGGAGGAACAACCGTAGTGGCGGGGCCAGCTCTGCAGCCCGGAGTCAGCCCCCGCAGTAGCTCCGGGGCTCTCGTCTGCAGGGCCTGGAGGCTCCGGGCGGGGCCGCTGATCTGCTCACCTGGGGCAGGAGCTTCCTCGCTGTCCTGGGCCCTCCCGGCCTCTGCCTGTCCCGGGGGAGGCCGGATCCTGGGCTGTGTCCCGGCGCCCTGTGCTCCGGGGCCTGCGCTGTTGGATTCGCTCCCACCGCCCGAGCCCCTCCGAGCTGCTCCGGGCCCGCCGTGCGCACTGCAGCCCTTAGGGAGCTCGGGGGCTCTCCCGGGGCGCAGGTGCCTGTTAGTGTCCCCGGGAGCCTGAGGGCATCCCCGCCCTCCTGGGTCCTGCTCCACCTCCCTGCGGGCCCCTTTCCGGGGGGAAGGTTGGTGCAGCTCCTGCTCCTCCGGGACGGGGCTCTCCTGTCCTGGGGACACTCGCCCCGGCCTCAGCCCGGCTCATCGCGGGCCCCTCCCCCTTGGAGGCCTTTTGTTTCTTTATTTCTTTTTCCCCGTCTTCCTACCTTGATAGAAGCACGAACTCTTCTCACTGCAGCGTTCCAGCTGTTCTCTCTTTAAATCTCAGGCCGAATTCCTAGGTTTTCAGGATGATTTGAAGGTTTTCTAGGTAATTTGTTGGGGACAGGTGATTTGGAGACCCTACTCTTCCGCCGTCTTGCCCCTCCCCCGATAATGTTCTGAAGAATGTTTTAGAATCCTATATTTATCTCCTTCAAGCTTCAAACTACTCTTGGCAGTTGACAATATCATGAACATTTATATCTGATAATCATGAAAACTTGGAGAAATTAAGTGACTTGACCAAGGTCAGAGTAATGTCAGGGCTGGGATTTGATTTAATTTGTTTGATGCCAAGTCCCACTTAGCACTTGACTTTCATGATGTCAGTGTAGAAGGTAAATGACGAGAAACTTAAGTCTTTCTTTCAGTTTGACTAAATGATTTGAATACTTAAAAAAATAAAGTTATTTATTTTTAAAAATATTTTATTTATTTGGGAGAGAGAAAGCATGAAAGAGAGCACAAGCAGGGGAAGTGGTGGAGGAAGAGGTAGAAGCAGGCTCCTGGCTCAGGAGGAAGCCCAATGTGAAGGTCTATCCCAGGACCCCGGGGTCATGACCTGAGCTAAAGGCAGATGCTTATCCAACTGAGCCACCCAGGCACCCTCAAAAATTTCAATTGTTGAATTTCAATTTTAACATCATGTGGCAATAAGTGTAATTTTTAAAAATAAAGAGTTGTGTTTTGAAAACAGCTTTCAAATTTTGACTTTGGTTCTTTAGATTGGGTTACTATAGTGAGAATAGCTTTTTGTTCTTCTCTATTTCTCATGGATACTCCATTTTGTCCAGGTATTTATCCTGGCTCCACAAAGCCCAGTGCTTTGAAGGAAGTGGACTTTGCCCTAACTCCAGACGCTGACCTGATTGGTTTAAGAGGGCAAATCCTAGTGCTTGGCTAGTAAATGGTTCAGCACTGGAGAGATGTGATTTCATTCAGGCTCAGACTTGAGGAGAGATTTGGCTCTCCAAGACCAGGAAAGTAATAATAATAAAAAACATCATGAAGAAAATAGGGTATAGAGCAAAATTTGGCAAAAAGTATAAACGACAATGTATAAAAATGTTTTTTAAAGGTGCTTTTGTGGATCATATTTTTATCTAATCTCTTTTAATAACATATATTATTGGTACCCTTTGCAAGTTAAAAATCTATTACAAAAAATAATACCAAGCTTTGCAATTAGTTTGGAATTTTTTATTTTTCTCTTTTTAATGAGAACTTGTTGAAATGTTATGGTAATTCCTTGCTCCCTCATCTCAGCTTGACTGTGCTTTCAGCTTATACATCAAGCATGGCCACTTCTTGGGACCATAGTTAGAGATAAGAGATAACAACCCATTTGTCAGATATAAACTGTTTTCTGGTCCAGGGAATAATAACTGTGAGGGTTCTGTTAATAAAAGTCTCTAGTTTAGCCTTTTATTGTGGAATGATCTTTTCATGGAGTACTTATTTTCAACATTCAAGAAATCAGTAACATTGTCATTTTAATAGCTTCTTTTTATGGCAGATGCCATAAGCATATTTCCTTCCCTTTCTAGCACATTGCCTATTATGCAGATACAACTTTAACCAAGCAAAATTGTAAGAGGTATAAATAAATAATTTTGCATTTTCCTCATAGGACAAATGACTAAATGCTAATTTAAAACCTGGCAAACTTGGCTTGCTTGTTAGAAAATTTTAGAATAATGTGCCCCCTTACTGCAATTCACGCCATATATTCTATTTTATATGGCAAATCCCCAAATGAATAAATGAATTGTGCTTCTCCTAATGCTATTTTCTGGAAGACATGAAATGTATGTATGGCAGAGGCAGAAATTTAGTGTTGCTTTCACTAACTGAATCCTATTTTTCATTTATATATGCCTACCATCCTCAGTTGAAATGATGTTATTTCTACAAGTTTGTCTGTATGATGACCCAAGATATCACCTCTGATGTTTCATGAGCCACTTTATGCCATAAGATTGAGTGTGCTTGTATTTTAAGTAGACCTGGATATTGGTAGTTGCTGTGAATTTTGTGCACAAAGTGGAATTGTGTTATTTTCTAATTCATATAAAATTATCTCAAATATTGAGGGACTAATATTCACATTCAAAGACTAAATAGCACAAAGTGGAAGTCTGGTAATTCCATCTCTAAAACTCCTATTTTGGTTCAAAATTATTTTTCAACAAAGATTTACTGAGGGCCAGTTGTGTGTCAGGCACTTCTCTAGGCACTGGGTTGATGACTGTGGAAGGAACAAAGTCCATGTTCTCGTGTAGCTTATATTCTATTTAAAAGAGAAAGACAATACATTATGGGTGCCTGGGTGGCTCAGGTGGTTAAGCATCTGACTTTAGCTCACGTTGTGATCTCTGGGTCCTGGGATCAAGCCCTGTGTAGGGCTCCATGCTCAGTGGAGGGTCTGCTTGTCCCTCTGTTCCTCCCCCTGCTTGTGCTCTTTCTCTCTCTCAACTAAATAAATTAATTATTGAAAAGAGAAAGATGATACATTAGTAAACTCATAAACATATTACATGGCATGTGTGCTTTGGAAAAGGGAAACAATTAGAAGGTAACAATTTGTAGGAAGGTGATATTAATTTATATGGACTAATTAGAGAAGACCTCTCTGGTAAAGGGACATATAAAATGAGCAACAAGATATAGATTTGACAACTGAGAGGGACTGAAAACTAGTATACATAGGAGTAGTCTACCAGTTTTTTTAGTGATATTTGCTTCCAGTTCTATACTTGTTAAATATTTTGAAAATCCTCCAACCAGGATGGCATTAGAAAAAGGAGCAAAATATATTACATTTTTTGCAAGAATATTTATTTAGAAGGACACAGTAAGTAGTTGCTAAATTCTTCAAGGAATAAGAGGAATAAGTTGGAGGTGTGAATATGAATGCAACAAGGAAGGACAAGATGGTATGACTTAATAGCTTTGAACTTTAAAATACCTAAAGTATTTTAGGGAGAAGGCAGAGATAAGAGTCCTTGAGTGGCAATGGGGAATAAAGTAGATAGCCTCACCACCTCTAGACCCAGTGAAACAAGTGGTATGGGAGAGAAAAGATGCCACTTGATTTGGCTACATACCAAAAAACATCCTTAGAGGACAGCAGATTTCTGTTAAGATTGGAGGGAATATTTGGAGAAGTTAAGGATAAAAGGTGCTTTGTCAATGACAGGTAGAGAGTCTTTGACAGTATAGTAGATGGTCAGAGAGGTCAGTGAGTGGTAGAACCTTCAGTCAGATTAAGGAGATATACAGATCCATGCAAATGGGAGCCCAGGTAATAGGACATCAAATAAAGAGTGCTCAGGGCTGGGTGTGATGTTTCCTGAAGATTTAAAACAATGAGGGTGGGGAAGATGGAAAATGGTACCTTGCTAGGCAAGGCATAGCTCCCTGGATTCCTGGTTCAGTTGTGGTAATGGTGGAATGGACACAGAATATGCACTGTGGCATCTGTAGGATGCATGACTCTGTGGGCCACTCTCTGTGAACTCTGTTTAATGCCATATAGTGGGCACCCCATAACCAATTAGATAAGTTCCATATCTCTGCTTCAATTATCCACATAATATCAAAATTTCTGAATTGAAACAGAAAACTTCAACTAATTATTCAGGTGGCTTTGAAATATTCAGAAGGTTTCATTATTTTGGACAACTCGTTTGTGTAACTATTACTTTTGATTTAGTTGTGCTTGATATTTTAAAAACCTGCCTTTGCCTGTTTAGGTTAAAATTACATATGCCCAATATTCTGTAGATATTAAATCACCATTTTATAAAGGAACAAAGATGTAGATCCTGTATGAACTTTATTCTTGGATATGATTAAATCTCTTCAATTTATATAAATTTGTGCAAATGGATCAACATAGAAATTCTGAAAGAGTTGATCATGAGGAACCACACTTTCTGGACCAGTGAAGTTAATCAATTAGCACCTTTGCTTTATATCTCAAGTTCAAAACCATTTGAGGAAAAGAAGAAAGAGCATCAGATAGTAGAAGAGTCAGTGGAATGGATTTTAACCTCAATGGTGCAGGGCAGTAGTTTCTCAGGTTAATCACTGATTGAACAAATGGGGAAACAGATGTGGTCAAGGCCACAAATCATGTAGTGGCACACATAGGACCAGATTCTGGAGGCTTGGAATCTTGAATTTTGTGTTTCTTTAATATCTAGAGCAATAATCTCTCTAAAGCTTTGTCAAATATTTTCCATTTGCCTGTTGATTTGCAACCTTGGGAATTTCCCTGGTGAAATTTGAACTGGCCCCTGACATGAAAGGCAAGGAGAGACTGGAGAAAGAAGCAGACCACTCCAGATTGGTAGGTTGCAGGTTTAATAAGGAAAAGGAATTTAAGAGACAGTCTTGAGTACCCACAGGACAGGTAGATCTATGCACCTACCTGTTGGAAACTTTAAATTTGACACAGAGGCTTTAACTGTGTTCATTTATGCATACAATCCAGGTGGTTTGAAGAACATATTGCTCTCTGAAGGCTGCATCCTTGAAAATAGTTCCCACTATGGGAAAGTGAGGGGAACATATATTCCAAGGACAGTAGATGAGATGAGGAGCTTCTGATTGCCAAGGTCATTTAATGGGTCAACCAAAGGTCGTGTGCTCCCGACAACCTTCTAAACCGTATCTTTAAACTATTTCTATGACCACAGGAGGACGAAACCACAGAGGTTGAGAAGGCCAAGTCTCAGGGCATTCTGTGGAGATCCTATCAACAGATTTGAGCCCCTCTCTTAACAAACTCTGTTTTGAGCACTGGGATGAAAGTCAGCAAATTGGGGATTGAGTTCATACTTGCTTAGTAGATATTGTATTTCCTTCCTTCTTAGTTTCCTCAAGTGCCAAACAAATGAGAGGAGCAAATAGTCTCCAAAGCTTCTTTAAGCTGAACTGTAGATAATCTTATGAAAATCTTAGCAGTTCAGAAAAAGATCTTCAGCCTTGCAGATGATGGACCGATAAGCTTCTCTGAAGTATTTTACAGACAGTGGGCCTATGAGAAAAATAACTGTCAAACAGTTATACCCATTTGTTGGAATTTTATTTATACATAGATATCAACATAAGAAGTTCCTATGTACCTTAAGAAGAAGAAATAACACATACCCTATGGGTTTAACTTTTTTAGTTTTATTCCAAAAAGGAGACAAAGGCAGTTTATTTATTCTGCAATTACCATAGGTTGAAAGCTATCAATAAAATCTGTGCTTTCTCCAGTGGTTATACAATCCTAATAATTAAATCTACACATCTGCTAAATAACAGCAGATTCAAAGTCTAGCAATTTACATAGGAGAAAACAGATGTCATTCTGGTATAATCTCTTCACTTTCACCATGAGTGCTGTGAATGCTGCACACCCTGCAGTGATTAATCTATCAAAATACTCTACTCCATTCACTCCATTTTATTACATCCTGTGTCACAGGAGATGGAGCAGATGTTTCTGGATAGAAGGCAAAGAACTGGTACAAAATAAAGCATCCTCTGAATAGAGGCAGCAAAACAATGTTCTTGAAGTATTAGAAAATAGAGATCAAGTGCTTACAATAGGGTGATTTTCTGAAACTCCAGTGGAACTACTGTCTCAATCAATAGCATGAGCAATGAATGACCTGACACATACAATGGATAGGTGCATTTTCCCCTTCATTAAAAATACTTTTTAATGGAATTTGGAGTTGAAAACCCAAGTTCATATCCTTTGTTAAACACAGCAATTTGATTTAAAGAGCAGATTTTTTCCTAATTAACTTGCCATCAAGTAAAACCCCACATTAAAGAGAAAATACAATATGTGAGATTGTCCAAAATTCTGAAAAATTATATTGAGAGATTTGAGTAGGAAAAAAAGTATTTATTATTCCAATAAAATTTAGCTATGAAAAATGTTATGAAACAGAACATTGAACATTTGTTGGGATGAGTTACCAAATGCATTTTCATTGCTGCAAATGAGGTATAGAAAGGATACAAGGTGGAGAAAGTTTTAAAATTATACATATTTTTAATGCATTCTTAGGGACAAAAAATATATTTCACCAGATGAGCAACTCTTAAACTTTGGGATAAAGTTCAGGAATCTAAATTTTTAGGATGCTACTTGCTAATTCTAATGCATGTCATATTTGTACTATTCTGAGAAACACTGTCTAGATGATTGCTCAGATAAACATTTATCAGTACTATGTATCATGTAGTATATGCACACAGTAAGCACTCATGTTTGCTGAATGCATGGAACAAGTGAGAATTCTATCTTTGAAGTTAGACATCTGTGTTTAGGTTCCTTTTGATAGTTTTTTTTTTTCATTTTGGGCTGAATCTTTATTCTCTCTCAGCCTCAGTTTTTTAATCTGTAAAATGAATACACACATACTTAACCTTCCAGGGTTATCGAGAAGGTTTATAATTAATGATTAAATTCCTGGAAATATTTGTCTACAGGTTCTGCCTTCAATTCCTTTTCTCTAATTCTTTCTTAAATTTGTATTGGTCCCCAATGTGTCCTCATTACACTATGAAAACTCTTCTTGGGGTCACATATGACCAAGCATATTGCTGAATCTAATGGTCAGGATTCACTCTTCATCTTACTTGAATTTATATAATTGCTTTGCTTCCTCTTCAAAACTTCTTTACATTGTTCTAAGAACCACATTTTCATGTTTTTACCCTACCTCACTATTATTCCTTCTTACTCTCCTTTGCTTACTTCTTCTACCTTCTGTATTAACATTGAGTACTCTAGGGCTCAATCCTTGGTCATCTTTCATCTACATTCACTCTCTGGCTTCAGCTACTACATCTGATGACTACCAAATTTATATCTCAAGTCTGTACTTTTTTCCTAAACATATCAGAATCATATATCAAACTGTCTAGCCAAATTATGTATCTCCACTTTGATATCTAGTAGATACATTGGATTTAGTATGGCTAAAACTGAATAGCTGATTTCTCCTCCAGTCTGGAAAACCTACTCTATCTATGACCTTCTTCATTCGAGCTGATAACTTTACCTTCATAGTTGCTAAGGACAAAAAACCTTGAAGTCATACTTGATATCTCTCTTTATCTCAAACCCAAATCTGATCCATCAGGAAATCTGTATGATTCTTTCATTTCTTACTATTTTTGCTGTTATTGTAATGGGGGCAACTGTGATCTTTGGCTTGAAATACAACAGAAGCCTACCTAATTTCCCTACTTCCATCTTTGCCTCCCTATATGTCTATTCTTAACAAAGTGGCCAGAGCAATCTTTTTAAAATGTCAGTCTGATCATATTATTCCTCTGGTCAAAACCATTCAGTGGCTTTCCATCTCACTCAGGGAAAAAGTCAAGTTCTTGTGATCTACCAGGCTCTATGGTATGGTCTTCATTTCTCCTCTTACCTTATTTCCTGATCTTTATTCCCATCCACTCAAACTGGTCTCTTTGTTGTTCCCAGAACTGACATGACTGCATAGATTATTCCATCTACCTGAAACACCCTCCTTCCAGATATTCTTATTGATTTCTCCCTAACCTTCATCAAGTCTTTGCTCAAAATTCACCTGTTTAATGAGACCTCCTCGGGATCCCTGGGTGGCGCAGCGGTTTGGCGCCTGCCTTTGGCCCAGGGCACGATCCTGGAGACTCGGGATCGAATCCCACGTCAGGCTCCCGGTCCATGGAGCCTGCTTCTCCCTCTGGCTGTGTCTCTGCCTCTCTCTCTCTCTCACTGTGTGCCTATCATAAATAAATAAAATAAAATTTTAAAAAAAAATGAGACCTCCTCTGACTACCTTACTTTAAACAACTTCTACCTTTTCCCCTACTCTCCCTATCTTCTTTCCCATTTTATTTTTATATATATCATGTATCACTCTCTCTACTATATGCTTCACTCATTATTTCTATTGTTAATAAAGATAATTTGAAAATAATTTCATTTAATATATAATTGATTTTTCTCTTTCTGCAGATTGATTATAATAGGTAATATGTAGAAAGAGCTCACAATTATATATACATCTATATCTCACCTGTTAAAATATTTATGAATGACCAAAAATAATGTATTATAATTATTATCATCCCTATTTTGCAGGTCAGGAACATGAAACGTAGAGAAGTCAAGTGACTTGCTCAGAGTTACACAGTTATTAGGATTTGGAGTTGGAACTCAAGAACAAGCAGCTTTCCATAAACTCTGCTTTCACAATGCTTTGGACAAATAATCACTTGGAGTCACACAATCCCTCAGTGACTGGGTGTATTCAAAATACTGGTTGTTTGATGACTTAAAATTACCCTTTTTAAAAAAAGATGTTATTTATTTATTTATTTATTTATTTATTTATTTATTTATTTATTCATGAGAGACAGTGAAAGAGAGAGGCAGAGACATAGGCTGCAGGAGAAGCAGGCCTCCTGCAAGAGCCTGATGTGGGACTCGGTCCCAGATCCTGGGATCATGCCCTGGCCAAAGGCAGACGCTCAACTGCTGAGCCACCCAGGTATCCGTAAAATTAGTTGTAAACAGATACGTCAGATGTGGTTGGCTATTGGTTTACTTTTCAGATAGACTGTATTATCTTCCTCCTCTCTTTGTTCCTATAACCTATCTTTAAATTGCTATTTATCTCTATTTCTTATATTATGGCTGTTAGAGGCTAATCAAGTTCATGCCCTATCTGAGAAAAAAATTAAGTATGTTATAGGCCTATTGAGTGCTTCCAGCTTGGTCCGTTTTCTTTTCTTCTATAGAAATAATAGCTTGGCATCAAATAAGCTTTCAAGGAGACCCAGATGGTGAATAGCAATTTTAATAGATCTATTGTTCAGTTTTAAAAAGATATCAGAAAAAAAATAAATAAATAAAAAGATATCAGTCTGGTCACTAATGAAAGTCAGGAAATTGCTATACTCTAGTGAAGTACTGTCAAAAGACCATTTATAAATTGTAAGGATATTACTTGTTCAATTAAATTTAAATATTATAATGAATTAAGAGAAAGGTGTACCAGCTCATAATTATAAGAACTTATATAAACACAAAGGTGAAAAAAAAAAGAAGATTATCAAAGTGGTTGTAATTGTTATGAGTAGAAACCTCAGTAGTTCAATGTAAATGGTCAGTGCTAAATGACTGTTATTATATTTTAACCTAGTTTGCCTGGGTTATTTTTAACCTTTTGATTTATATTGTGGAAATGTGCTATATACTAAAGATCCACTCTTTTATTGAGTTCAAGTTCTGATTGAGGTCATCAGTGATTATGGGAGTACTCATAAATAAAATGCCCCATTTTCTGAGTTGAAATTAGGATTTTGAGAGTCCATTAATAATGTTTTTTAAAAATATTCATTATTCTTGGATACAATCAAGATTAGATTGTTCTGACAAAGATAGGAAAAAAAGTGTACTGACTTTGGGATAACCTGGAGAAAATTAACCGAAAGACTATGGTCAAAATATTAAAAACTGAGTAATTGCCTATTTAAACTGTAGACTTCTTTTGATTTTTAGCTTAGTACCTCTTTTGACTTTTAGCTTTAGTTTTTAAAAATTATTTTGGAAGTAGAAGTCACCTCTGTGAGTATGCAATTACACTTTGTGGTGTGACATGATATCTGATGGCTCTTTTTATTGACTTATGAATATATGCAAACTTTTTCAGCAGTTATTTTCTTTTGGTATATTATTCAGTATTGTCTGCAAAATGTATATGGTGTATATAGAGTATAGAGTATATAGTGAATCCCAGAATATGAAATCACAAATAAAACTGGGTTGTAATAAGAGTTATGTATACAACTGTGCAATGGCTAATGTTGTTGCTCACCTGACATTTATTTATTCCTGTTTTCCTTCTTCTAATGGAACCTTAGTTTGAATATCCACCTCGTTATTCCATTACAGGGAAAGCTTACTCTATTTCAGGGAAGGTAGTTCTCATTATTCTAAACTATTTAGTATACAACCTTCCTCTGAAGACTACTAGCAGCTCAAGAGTTAATATATGATTTGTTTTGATGTTCAGGTTGTAGAAAGGGATGCATATTCCCCAAGTATGGGAGAGGACTTTCTTTTTCTTGTTTAATATGAACATAATGAAATGAAGTTCTAATGGTCAAAGATAGTCAAATTAGAGTCATGAGAGAGAACTCAGGATGAAGCTGACACTGATGACAGTTGAGTAGAGGGAGACAGAACCTGTATCTTTGATAATAGCACTGATCTGCTTGATGAAACTGGACAAATAGTACCTCACCTCTGTTACTTCCATTAATGTAGATAATCAATATTGTAATTGTTTTAACCAGTTTGAGGTGATACTACACGCTATATTTGTAGCTTCTTAGTCAGCTTGAGTTGTAAAACAAAACACCACAGAATAGGTGGCTTAAACAACAGATTATTTATTTCTCATAGTTATGGAAAATCTGGAAAGTCCGAGATTAAAATGCTAGTAGACTCAATTCTCAAGAAGAGGGCCTCTTTTTGGCTAGTAGATGGCTGCCTTCTTACTGTATCCTCACATGCTGGCAGAGGAAGATCTGGTGTCTCTTCTTTTTCTTTTAAGGGTGATAATCCTGTCAAAGGGGGTCCAATTTTCATGACTTTATCTAAATCTAAATACTTCCCAAAGGCCCCACCTCCTAATAGTATTACATTGGAGTTTAGGGCTTTAATATAAATTTTGTAGGAGCAAATTCAGTCCACCACATTGTGTTTTTGGCTCCCGCAATTCCTGTTCTTCTCACATACAAAATAAATTGAATCCATGTTAACAGTCCTAAAAGTCTCTATTTGTTCTAGCATATTTATTATTTATTTGTTTGTTTATTTATTTATTCATTAATTCATTATTTTTTATTTAAGATTTTATTTATTTATTCATGAGAGACACACACACAGAGATAAACACACAGAGATAAACACACACAGACATAAACAGAGCATGCTCCTTGCAGGGAGTCCAATGCAGGACTCAATCCGCAGACCTGGGATCACACCCTGAGCCGAAGGCAGACGCTCAACTGCTGAGCCAACCAGGCCTCCCTCCAGCAAAAACTTTAAAGTCCAAAGTCTAGTTTTACCTAAATATATCTGACTTAGAAATGACTGCAACTCTGAGGAGCCTAGATGACTCAGCTGATAGAGCATGCAACTCTAGATCTCAGGATCATGAGTTTGAGCCCCATGTTGGGTGTGGATCCTAGTTTAAAATAATTTATTTAATTTTTAAATGATTCATTCTGAGGGAAAATTCTTCTTCAGCAAATAACCTGTGAGACCAAACAAATTATACACTTCTCAAATACAATGATGGGACAGGGCTAAGATAGTCATTATGACTTCAAAGGGAGAAATCAGAAGGAATAAAGGAATGACAGGTCTGAAGCAAGTCCCAAAACTAGCAATGCAAATATTTGTTAGATCTTAAGGCTGGAGAACAATCCTCTTTCGTTTAGTGCTCTTCCTTCAGGACCTATTGAAGTGGCAGTCTTGCTCCTGCATCTCTTCCTGGTGGGGGTCAAGCCTCTAAGATTCTGCTGGGCTTGGTTCAGTACCTTCACAGCTTCTGGCAGCCGAGTCCCCACAGCGACAGAGTAGTTGCCTTCTGGCAGCTATGGAAGTAGGGGTCTTTGAGAAGTGATTATGACTGTGGAGTTCTTATGTTGAAATTAGTATCCTTATGAAAGAGACCCACAAAGAACCCCTTCTCCCCTATTACCATGTGAGGTTAAAATGAAAAGACCGATGTCTATGAAGCAGGCCCTCACCAGACACTAAATCTGTAGGTTACTTAATCTTAGACTTCCCACCCTCCAGAACTAAGAAACCAACTTGTATTGTTTATAAGACACCCAGACTATGGTATTCTGTTCTAGTAGCCCAAACTGACTAAGAATCTCATTTTGTTTCATTTATTTCCCTTTCAGTTCAAACTGGCAGTGTTTCCACTGACGTGACTGATTAGGCCTGTGATTTCGACCTATGCTAATTTTTTTTTAAGATTTTATTTATTTATTCATGAGAGAGACACACACACACACACACACACACACACACACACAGAGAGAGAGAGAGAGAGGAAGAGACACAGGCAGAGGGAGAAGCAGGTTCCACGCAGGGAGACCAATGCAGGACTCTATCCCGGGTCTCCAGGATCAGGCCCTGGGCTGAAGGTGGCGCTAAACTGCCGAGCCACCCAGGCTGCCCAGACCTATGTTAATCTCATCACATGGTTGTTCAGCCATATGCTTGGTGTTCTCTGAAATATGGATAAGCTGAGAATTTTCCAAATCTTTAAGTTCTGGTTTCTTTTTGCTTAATAATTCCTTCTTAAATCAATTTCTTTCTTTTTGAAATTTATTATAAGAAGTCAGGAAGAAACAAGCAAATCCTTCAACACTTTGCTTAGAAATTACCTCCACTAAATATATAATTTTATCACTCAAAAGTTCTACCTTCAACAAAACACTTGAACATGAACACAATTCAGCCAATTTGTTCACTACTTTATAACAAGGATCACCTTTTTTCCACTGTCCTGTAATATGTTCCTCATTTTCATCCAAGACCTTACCAGAATGGCTTTCACTATCCATATTCCTCCCAACATTCTGTTCATTCTTATTTGTGTATTCTCTAAGAAGATGGAAATTTTCTGTATAGCTCTCCTCTTTTCTTTCTGAGTTCTCACCAGAATTACTCTTAACAATCTTTTCACACAGGCATCTCTACTTCTTCTAGTCTGTCTCTCAAAACCTCTAGTTTCACCCAAAGCCACTTCTACATTTGTAGGTATCACTTCTCAAAACTAATTTCTGTCTTTGCTTGGGCTGCTATAACAAAATAACATAGACTGGTGACTTGGACAACAGACATGTATTTTTCTGGAGACTGGAAGCCTGAGATCAGGATACCAACATGGTTGGGTTCTGGTGTGAGCCTTCCTCCTGGCTTGCAGATACCACTTTCATACAACGTGTTCACATGGCCTTTATTCAGTGTATATGCACATGGAAATGGAGAAGAAGAGGGAAGGAAAGAAAGAGAGGAAGAGGGAGGGGGGGAAAGAAAGAGAGGGAGGGGTGGAGAGGCCGGGAGGGATAGGGAGAGGGAGAAAGAGACAGACAGATGGAGAGAGAGAGAGAGATCTTCCCCTTATATCTTCTCATGAAAGCACTAAACTCATCATGGAGATTTCATTCTCATGACCTTCTGAACAAAATTATCTTCTAAAGACTCCACCTCCTAATATAATTACATTGAGGGTTAGAACTTCAGAATATGAATTTTGAGAGGATCCCATACAGTCCATAACACAACTAGAACATCATAACTTACAAAATTAGAACTTACATGTTCAAGTTGTAATTATTATCTTCCTGGTCAACAAAGATCAGTTTATAGTTGGTTTGGATTCTTATTCTGCATTTTGTGGTAGTCTAAAGTCTTCCCTCTGGATTTCTGCAAATATCTCAGAGGCCTAATATTGCTACTTTTATCCCAGAAGCCTAATACTGTTGCTTTCTGGCTGAACAACATTCTAGTTAAGCAAATGCATAATGTTTACCTTACCATATTGATCCACATGAAATGTCATACCTTTTTGGTCTTTCCACAAAAGAATTCATTTACCATGACTTATAGACTTTAATGAGCTTATTATAGACTTTGATAAAGTTTTCATAGAAGAGATGGAAAAGGAAGTTACATAGCAATAATGCAAACAACTTTAACAAATACTTTATAGGTTTTTTTAAAAAAATTTATTGGAGTTCAATTTGCCAACATATAGCATAATACCCAGTGCTCATCCTGCTACTTTATAGTTTTTGACAAGGTACATGCAGGTGTATTGTTTGAGTACATGTGAGTGTGTATGTGTATGACTGTGTTAGTATGTAGTGCTTGGTCTAATAGTTACCCACTGGAAATGATTGCTCAGATTAAACACATATATATGCAGTTCATTAACAAAGTTTGAGAATGGGACCTTATTTGGAGAGTGCCTTTATCAGCTTGGGAACGATAACAAAATACCATAGATTGGGTAGCTTAAAAACATTTAATCCTCAGAGTTCTGGAGGCTTGGAAGCTGAAGATCCCAAGATGCCAGATATTTCAGTTCTTGACAAGAGCATTTTCCTGACTTCTCACTGAATCTTCACATGATGGAGAGAGAGAGCTTTGTTCTCTTTTCCTTTTCTTATAAAGACACTAATCCCACTCTCATGACCTCATCTAAGCCTAATTACCTTCCAAAGGCCCAACTTCCAAGTGTCATCACATTAGGGATTAAGGCTTTACCATATGAATTTTCTGGGAACATAAATATTCAGTTCCTAGCAGAGGGCTTATGATTTGATTTGAAACTTGGATTTCCAAAGCCATTCACTATTTTCTGTATGACCTGAGATGTCATAGCCATCATCAATCATCCTGTTGAAAGTTCCTCTACTACTCTCTGACCCCCACATTATAATAGCCTTCATTCAAAAGATTTGGAGAAGAGTTCTGCATGGTTGAGGGGAAGGGGACAAGGAATGGATTCTGGAGTAGGATAAATCCTTCCAGAATGGAGTTTTCTGAAAGGTAGAAAGAGCTCCGCATGGGGAAATTTTGGTGAAGGTAACACCTGGAGGCAAAAATGCTAGGAACAGAAAATAATTTGTATCTTTGTAGGCTTGCCTAGTAGTTTTGCAGAGAATCAAAGGGAAGAGTGCTGCACAATGTCCTCTTTAGCAAGTACTTGCACCTTTGAAAGCAGGTTCACCTTTGAAAGCAGGTTCTCTTAACTAAGTGACCTGTAGAGTATATCCTTCTCACAAAGACAAGGATTAATTTTCCTCTGAGAAAACACAGGCTGGACTGGTAATAAGGAAAGGGTCTTTCTCCTTGGATTTCTTGTATTTTGTCCTTTGTGAACAACAGATGACCCCATTATTATGCTGAAAAGCATTTTGCCCTTTATCACCAGACCAGAAACTTGGCTGAATCACAAGAAAAACCATGCTAGTTTTCAATGGCTGTTCTTTTTGGCACTAGGAGGAATGGTGCCAACTATGATTAAATTATTTTGATTATTGGCTTCCCACTGATGGAGACAATGAGAGGTGATTCTTGCCAATTCATCCTATTGCATATAAGACTGTTTTTTGCAAAAATAGCATTATATTGAACGTGTTGCTTTGTAGTCGAAGAAAAAAAAGAACACTTGGCAACATAGCTGACATTTCCTCATGTCATTGATAACATTATTTTAAGTGGCCATGCACTATTTCATAAGTGTTAAATAATTTGGCCAGATTCTTTATTGTTGCCTTTTAAACAGTTGTCAATCTTGTAACATTATAAAAAATCGTGTAATGAAATTTCTTTTTGATAAATCCTTGTGCAGCTTCATGGTCATTTTTTTAGGATGAGTTCCCAGAAGTGGATTTGCTTGAGTAAGCATATATTGAAGTCTTTTGATAATTGTCACAACAATATACTCTAAAAAAAGTTACCTTGATCAATTTATATTCCCTTCAACAATACAAGAAGATATGTTTCTTTATATTTTTGCATTAAAATTTTAAGTTTAGGGGAAAGCATGAACATTTAAATAAAACTTTCTGTTTGATTATATCTTTTTCAATATTGAAACTATTTAATGGGATAGGGACACTGTCTTCTTGATTTTTTGTTTTCAGTTCCTAGCACAATGCCTGGCATATAGTAAATATTCAATAAATACATGTTGAATTAGAAAGCAAGAGAAAGAAAACAGACAATATTACCAATATCTAGGCATGTACTTCACATACTTCCTTCAATTTTTCAGACTGGTTACTTTGTTGTAAACTATGATCTCATTAAATTTTTAAGATCTACTTTTTCAAAGCTATGCTTATTAGTATACTTTTTCTAAATATGGCTTAAAATGTAGAAGAAAAGCGAAATAATTATAGTATATGGTTTCAATTCCCTCTTTAGAGAAAATCTTTTGCTCCTATGACCTTTATGCTGCAGTTAACATTTCTTTCTCTCTGTTTAAAATCCAATTATGTAGATTATTGGATCAAGGAAATATATCTTTTGTTTGGGATATATATTTATCCAAAGACTTTGAAATCTTTTCATTTTTTTGAAACTTACAGTAAAAATAAATGAGCTTGTTCCACAGTTTGGCTATTGTGGCCATTGCTGATAGAAACATCGGGGTGCAGGTGTGAGTGAAATAAGTCAATCGGAGAAGGACAAGCAGTGTATGTTCTCATTCATTTGGGGAATATAAATAATAGTGAAAGGGAATATAAAGGAAGGGAGAAGAAATGTTGGGAAATATCAGGAAGGGAGACAGAACATAAAGACTCCTAACTCGGGGAAACGAACTAGGGGTGGTGGAAGGGGGGAGGAGGGCGGGTGTTGGAGGGGAATGGGTGACGGGCACCGAGGTGGACACTTGACGGGATGAGCACTGGGTGTTTTTCTGTATGTTGGTAAATTGAACACCAATAAAAATTAATTAAAAAAAAATAAATGAGCTTGGACAGATCATAAATAGAAATATCTTTGTTGTTGATTGAGTGCAATTAAGATTTTGCCATCGTAATAGTAGTAACAGCTATGCATTCAAATGAAGAAATGCCTGCATGGGCAAGAGTCTTTAGATTGATACCCTACTGCTATTTGACTGTCTCAGTTGACTTACAGACCTGTAGTGTTGAGTAAAATAATTGTCTATTTACACAAGCAAAGCAATTTCTGGCTCCAAGGTCACTTGCAGTTTATAGAAAAGAGAACTTTTGAAGTTTTATGGAAACAACACTCATTTGAGAGCCATGGGGAATAATACAGATTCGCAGAATACTTCTAGCAGATCCCCCAATTCTGTTAGGAGGTTTGTAGACTTAAAATGTTCATCTCATCTCACTGAAGAAGGCATTACTGTTTTGTTAACTGATGTATGTACTGCAAGCATAATAAACAGCGCCTGTTCTTTTTCCAGCGACTTTTTTAGTGGTATGAAACCAGAATCAAGAGCATGAGGAATGCTGAAAAATTCACAAATATGTGGAAATTGAACAATAAATTCCTGAACAAGTGGGTCAAAGAGGAAATAAAAAGGGAAATCAAAAATACCTTGAAACAAATAAAAATGGAAATACAAAATTCCAAACTTACGGGGTGTTGCAGAAGCAGTACTAAGAAAGTTCACAGCTATAGAAGCATACATTCAAAAGAAAGAAAAATCTCAAAAATCCCCAATAACCTACCTTTAATGTCTCAAGGAACTAGAGAGTAAGAACACACTTAAGCCCAAAGTTATCAGAAGGAAGGAAATAACAAAGGCCAGAGGCCACTCTTTCTAGTAACTGGCCTTATTTAGGAAGCTTTATATTCTAATACTGGTCTCCTGGAGATTGTAACTTTCTAACAGATCATTTTCTTTGGCTCTAGCCTCAGAATAATGAAAAAGTTCTAAAATTCAAATACAAAAACCAAGAGTTTTTTCTTAAGTGTGTAGCAAGTTTGTTTTATGTCAAAACTATTTCATTCTGATACGATACTATTTATAGTTTTTATCATTCCGCTTTGCTAGAATATGTATAAACTTTGCTGCAAAGATAATGTGTTTGATCATGGAACTCCCTAGACCTGGTGGGAATGTTATATAATTACAATAAAAGCATAAATTATGTTCCTAATATCTGAAAAAATATTAATTCTAAAAACATGCAGTCTTAGGTTTTAGTACTCTGGATTGGAACTTTGTTGGCTTCCGTGGAATATCATCTCTTAGCTGAAAGTGCAAGACTGAGAACTAGAATCTTAAGAATATAGGAAGATATAAATTTCAAGAATAGAAGAGGCCTATTTGCTTTCTCACTCTAACTTACTCCCATCCTCCAAATGTGAATATACTGAATCACCCATGATAATAATAGGACTTTCAGAACATGCAGTTGGTATTGGCTCCTTCTGAGCTAAATCAGTGCTTGACATTAGCTGGAGCTGAGGGAAGTGAAGTTAGGTTCAAGGCATCATCCAGAAAGAATTCTGTCATTAGAACAGAACATTGCATCTCTGGAGTCTGTCTTATGACTATTTTTAGGTAGTCTTTTTCTTTTCCTCCTTCCAAAAGCAGGAGCATGCTTCTTGCTAGTCCATCATGACCAAGGTTAATTCATTGTAGGTGAAGGAAAAATTCCTTGCCTTCACTTACTTGGGTAGCCCAGGCGTTAGAAATTTAGACTCACTCTTGACTGGCTGAACTATTAATTCAGCTCTTGAAACAAATCTTAAATTAATATCTGGGCAATCCCTAATTCAATGACTTAAAATCATATATAGGGAACACTGCTTAATACCTGCTGTTTCAAAGAGATCATGACAAAATTCTTTAGAAAGTTATTTTAGCTTTTGAATCTCAATTTTCTTATCTGTAAATGGTGTGAATAATAATAATCTTCCTTCAAGTTGTACAGGTTAAATGAATTAATATAGAGTAAGACATTGGAATGATGCTTGGCACATATGAGTGAGGATAAATCACATTCCTTATACCTCCCAAACTTGTCAGACTTGTTCTTAGCCTAGATTTACTTATACCTTCTCCTTATGCCATGGGATGGCCCTCCATCATTGCTATTATGGTTACAATAAATGAATCCTTCCTTTTGCCCAAGCAAAGTTTCTCTTGTTCTGAGATAATTTTATCTTGCTTTATTAGTTCAGTGCTTCTTTTTTTTTTTTTTTTTTTTCAGTGCTTCTTGAATTTAATTACACTTGCCTTGTCTTTTCCAGGTGTCCTGGATTCAACTTTATTACCAAAATACTTTAATTTTGAATACTTAATTATAGAATAAAGGCTTTTTATTCTTATTTTTTAAAAATAAAGAATCATACATATATCATTAGTAACCAGCAATTTGTTGATTATTTTGGAGGAAAAAGGACTTTTTCAATGTCTTATTGTGCCAGTAAGTAAGGTTAGCTCTGATTAGGAAAATGCACTGTGTTTTTGACCATATATCTCAGATGATTCCTCCTTGTATTTGTGTACTGATACTGTTTACAGAGTTTCTTGTGTGTAACTACATGTGACCCTTACTAAATGGATCTTTACTTTTCAGATGAAGGGGCTGAGGGCTGGACCAGTTGGGTAATTTGTCTAACTAAGCCATGACAACACAGAATCTGGAATCCCGTAGCTTTATGACTCCAGGCCCTAGGTTGTGTATTACATTATCAATTTTCTCTTTTCAAAAAGTATAACTGTTGATAAGTGCCAATCACCTAAAACTTAAGAAGGTATACTATGTACCTTGAAATGAAATTTGAAATACTTTCCCAGTAATGACCCCAAGTATATTCCTATACTAGAAAGCTATAGTAATTCCCATCCCATTAAAGCCATCATAGGAAGGAGGACTTTATTTTTATTATAGAAAATGAACCTCCTGAAAGACAACATAAAACATGGTGTTTGGTAAACTCTTCAGTCTGAAGGGAGGAAAAGTTTTATTTTTCTTAAAAGAACTAATTTTTGGAATTTATATGATTGATTTTTCCTCTAACCACAAAACGAGTCTAAACACTATCTCATTAAAACAGAATTTATGTATGTAGATACACTGTGGGGTTTTGCCTCTTATGCTTGTACTCAGAGGCAAAGGTACCTTAAAATTATTAATAAAGATTTACAGACTTCCTGCCCTGAGCACCTCCATCAACTAGCCCAACAGTGCATCACCCTGGCGAAAAAAGGTGGTTGACCAAATCAATGTTTTGTTTTACACAGTTTTCCTAAGGATAGCTCAAATAGACTACTTTTTCTGTTACTGTGTTGTAAAATCTTTACTGAAGCACACTCAAAATTCCATTTAGTATGTAGCTCTGGAAATAGAGAATAGAGGTTTTTGCTAATGTAGAGCAACTTGATGTTGTTGGAAGTGCTGTCGAAATGAACTCATTTTGAAACATAGAAAGTATGTTTTTCAGGGTCAATTCTGCTGTAATTTTTGCTTACTAAGCTATCTCCCTAACTCAAACTATTAATTCTTCGAGGACAGGTGTTGAGTCTTACTGATCTCTGTATTCACAGATGCTAGCACAGAAAATGGCACAGAGTGAGTATTTAGGAAAAACTTGCTGATTGGATGTAGTTAAAAAAAAACCCTCCAGGAGTTTATAAAACTTCTTATGTTAATTTTATTTTTGTAATATTACTTCTTTGTATGCAAAGTATGTAAAGTAAGATTCTGAGGATGACAAGGTAAGAGATAGAAATATTAATCCAAAGTATATGCAGGATTCTGTTAGGTCATAAAGAAGTATTTAACCCAGCTTGGGTAGTGTGTGTGTGTGTGTGTGTGTTGCCTCCTGAAGAAAATGATACTTGAGTTTTGAAAGATACAGAGTCATTAGCCAGATATAGAAGATAGAAAGGTATATCTCATGGCAGGAACAGCAAACACAAAGAAGGATGAATTAGCACAATGAAGGAGATGCTCCGCTTATGATTTCTCTCCATCTTCATCCCTTTGTATTATTTTCTCATCTATTCATCTAATCTTCAAGCATTTTGCATGTATTTATCTCAAACATTTCTATAGTCTTTCTTATTCTTAGTTTTATTTTTGTCATAATTCAAATTTTTTAGTCTTTAATTCCCTGTTACATCTTATTTTTTATATAATACATTTTAGCTTTAAACAATAACCTTTTCTGTCCTTCACTTTTATGGCTTTTGATCCACTAATCCTATTGATGTTTATCTTTAATTTCACCTATTTCATCCTATTTTTTTAAAGATTTTATTTATATTCATGAGAGACACACAGAGAGAGAGAGAGAGAGGCAGAGACACAGGCAGAGGGAGAAGCAGGTTCCATGCAGGAAGCCTGACGTGGGACTTGATCCCGGGACTCCAGGATCACGCCCTGGGCCGAAGGCAGGCGCCAAACCACTGAGCCAACCAGGGATCCCCCTCATCCTATTATTTAATGACTCCTAATCTCTTATCTTTATTTGCGTTCATGTGCTCATTCTTCATTTCTGATTTCTATTTTTCTCCTAGCGCACACTCAATTCAGTTTTAATCTTTCCTAATTTTGTAATCCACTCTTTATTTTTTTAATATTATTTTTCTATATCCTTTAATATCCTGCTTTAGTTTTGTTTGCTTTCAAAGTAGCAGCAGGAAGTGTGGCCATGAGGGTGATAGCAAGGACATACCCATTTACTGGGGAGGCTGGCAACTTCTTTGCCATCTGTGATAACCCTACTCCAAACTCATTGCATTATCACCACCACTTTCATATACATTCTTTTCCTAGTCAATCTCAGACATCTCACCTGTCAGCAAATGCTAGACTGGAGTCCCAAACTTGCTGATGTTCATCCACTGATTACCTCACTTAAAGCAATCATTTTTCTATGAACTAAAATGTCTGTTCAAGTTAAAATCTTAAGTGCAAAGTTCTCTGCCATCTGCCAAGCAGTAAAACTCTCAAATACTGTAAGCAGCAGACTCACCCTCAGGTTCTTAAATGTGTTAAAATGTGAAGCCTTATGTTCAGTAGGAGAAATGAAGTTGTGCATTAGGCATGTGCTCTTTGGGCTGCAGAGCTTATCTGGACAAGGATGTCCAGAGTAGAATGTAGTGGTGTCATCCTGAGAGCTGCAGAATGAAGTCTTCTGCCTGAAGTCATGCCTTATAGGGTTAATGACATTCAAACTAGTAGAAAAATTAAGGCTTGTTTTTTAGAGACCTGTTTCTCCCTAATCAGCTATTGTTTCTTCTAAGACTCCATTAATAAATCCATTAGCTGTCTCTGCACAAGCCTGGAATCCAGGTCAACTGGTAGAGTTCTGGCCTATGAACAAACAAGACCCTGCCTTCCTTATCCAAGATAAGAGCCCAAAACCCTATCTATTTTATGCCCATAGCCCCTTTTACCCTAAGGCAACCTCCTGATGTCAGAGACTAAATTTTGCTTTGTTCTGACATTAAGGTTCCTCCTCAAAGTGAACATGGCATATATGTTACATATATGTTTGCTTAATGTGTATGCTCCATCTTTTCTCATGAATAGACGTAAGTTTCCCAGACCTTTTCCATCAATATGTATGTAATCTCAACCCCTATGTTTATAAAAAACTTGTTCTAACCTCAGTGAGGGGGGTAGATTTGGGAATGCTCCCCTGTTTTCTTGTTGAGCTGCTCTTCTGATTATAAAACTTTCTCTGCTTCAAACCTGGTGACTTTGAGACTGGCTTACTGTGCATCAGACACGTGAATTTGATTTCAGTTAGGTAACACACCCACTGCTTCCATGCTCTGCTTTTGTTCATTATCACCAGGCATTGTCTCCCTGTGGGTTGGGATTGGATCACAGAGAGGAATGGAATGAAAGAAAAAAACAACAGACTCCTACCTATGTGAGTCTGACTTCCTATGCCTCTTCTAGATTTGTTACTTTTGCTTTTATAAAATCCCTTTTTTCTTCATTGAAGTTAATTTTCTTTGAGTTCCTTGAGGTTTTTTTCTTTTTGTGTGTGTGTATCTTGTTTAAGATACCCATATCTACTCCAAAATTATAGAGATGATCTACATTTTCTTCTAAAAGTTGTAAATGTGCAAAGTTACAGAACTTCAGAGAAAACTTTTGTCAAAATTAGCACCCTGAGAGGGCAAAAGTGGAACCTGACACTTAGGATATCTGAGCAGATGTACTTGGAATCTTGAATTCTTAAATTCTCCTGAATCCTTGTGGCCTACAAAATTAGCCCATTCATCCCTTTGGAAGATACACCCTCCACTCCTTGCTTGAAGGCTCTGCAAATTCTTCCAGAGGCCAATGCCTTGTCAATATTTCTCCTCCTCAGGAACTGACCTGAAGCAATAAACTCTATGTATTTTCTCAACAGGTAGCCTAGACTTTTTAGCCTAAGCTGAAATGTTGAAAGAATTTTACCTTCATCTTAAAACAGCTTAGGGCATTTTAACTCATCTTGCTTAACTAAATTGTACATTTTTCTCCCCTAAGACTTTAGTTCTTTTTTTAACGTTTATTATCAATATTCATTAGACTTATTCATTAGACTTATCCACACATTTAAAATTTTTCTTTCTTTACCATTCCTCTTCTTTGACCACCTTTCTAGAATGTTCTTCCTTTTAGGAGTGCACATTTAGAAAGTTTCTTTAAGGATGACTTGGTGGTAAAATTCTCAGTTTTATACAAAAATGTCAGTTCTTGTTCTTGAACCATATATTTGCTGGGTATCCAATGCTACGCATGTGTATGTGCACACTCATAGTTTTTAATCCCATATTTTTACTTAGGATAATAATATGATACGAACATTATATATGTTCCCAAATAATCTCAAAAATGATAAAGTGACTGTTTAATATTCTATTTTATGGATAAGCTATGATTTATTTAAATAATCTCCAAATATTTAGTATGTAGGTAGTTTCTAGCTTTTTACTATTTTAATTAATACTGTAGCAAGCATTCTTGTACATAAATCTTTGTCTTCATTTCTGAATATTTCCATAGGGAATATTACTAGAAGTAGAATTTCTGGGTCAGAATATCTCAACCTTATCAATTTGGTTTAATTTTATTCCTCCCTCCATCATACATCTCCAATGGGGCTCTGGAATCACTGTTTAAATTAAAATTTTTACTTATGTCAAAATAAAACCTGCACATGATTAAAACATTAAATACTGTGGAAGGATTTAAAATGAGAAGGAGCAGACCTCTATTCTATTTCTCTCCTGTTAGAGTTATTAATTTTTTTAATCATAATTCTAATTACATCAACATTTCAAAATAGTTTGTATATTCTGTTTTAGCACTAGTGCATATCTTTCCACTTTATAAATGAAGGTTTTATTTATTTATTCATGAGAGAGAGAGAGAGAGAGGCAGAGACACAGGCAGAAGGAGAAACAGGCTCCATGCAGGGAGCCTGATGTGGGACTCTATCCTGGGACTCCAGGATCATGCCCTGGGCTGAAGGCACACACTCAACTGCTGAGCTGCCCAGGCATCCCACATTCTATGTCTTTTGATTAGATAATCTGTTTATATTTAAAGTAATTATTGATAGGTAAGGCTTAATAATTGCCATTTTGTTAATTGCTTTCTAGTTGTTTTGTAGATCCATTTTTCCTTGTTTCTTACTTTGCTGTTTTGTGTGTGTGTGTGTGTGTGTGTGTGTGTGTGTGTGTGTGTGTTTTAATGTCTGGTTATCAGTATGCCTTGACTTTTTTTTTTTTATCATATTCTTTTGTACAATTGCTACGGGTTTTTCTCTTGTGGCTACCATGAGGCTTACATAAAATATCTTAAACTTGTTACATTTATTTTAAACTGTTAACAATTTAACTTCAATAGAATTCCAAAACTTTATACTTCTTTTCCTTCTCACAGTTGTTT
Organism: Vulpes vulpes; assembly: GCF_048418805.1. NCBI lineage: Eukaryota > Metazoa > Chordata > Mammalia > Carnivora > Canidae > Vulpes > Vulpes vulpes. The sequence continues at coordinate 48,856,456 of NC_132790.1, read as the reverse complement.
TATTATTACTGTTATAATTTATATATTTTTATACTGTATAGCTAATAATAGATTATTATAATATGGCTATTTTTACTATGCTCATTTTTAAACTTTTAAACTAGAGTTGTAAATGAATTATATACCATCAGTACCAAATTACAGAATTCAATTTTGACTATGTATTTACTGTTATCAGTGAGTTTTACTTTACCTTTTTGTGTCACTGTGATCTTAATCAGTATTCTTTCACTTCCACTCAAAGAAACCCCTTTATCTTGTCTTATAAGGCAAATCTAGTGAACTCCTCATGAATTACCTCAGCTCTGTTTGGGAAAATCTTATTTCCTGATTCATTTTTAAAGGATAGCTTCATTGGGAAGAGTATTCTTGGATGGCCATTTTTTTTCTTTCAATATAATGGAAATATCATCCCATTCTCTCCTGATCTTAAATATTTGTTGAGAAATCCACCAATAGTTTTATAGATAACTTCTCTTTTTCCCCTGCTATTCTTACAATTATTTCTCTGTGTTTGACTTTGGACTGATTACAATGTGTCTCAGTGTAGCCCTATACAGATTTAAACTATTCGAAGTCTTTTGGGACTTGAGCTGAATGCCCATTTCTCTCCCTGGGAGACAACTCAGAAGCTGAAGCCATTATTGCCTTAAGTATACTTTCTGCCCCTTTCTCTTTCTCCTTCTGAAATGACCATAATGTAAATATTGTTTCTTTTTATTGTGTCCTGTAAGTCTAATAGGCTTTCTTCACTCTTTTTTATTCTTTTTTCTTTTTCTTCCTCTATCTGTATAATTTCTAATGTTCTATCCTCCAGGTCATTGATTCTTTCTTTTGCATGGTCAAGTTTGTTTTTAAAACTCTATTGAATTTTTCAGTTCAGTTATTGTATTTTTCACCTGTAAGATTTCTGTTTGGTGTTTTTTGATGGTCTCCATGGCTTTCTAGAATTTCTCATTTTGTTCATGCATTGTTTTTCTAATTTAATTTGGTTGTCTGTGTGTTCTTATAGTTCATTAAACTTTAAGAGGATTACTTTGAATTCTTTGTTTGATACTTCATAGATCTCCATTTCTTTAAGATCAGTTATTAGACTTTATTAATTTACTTTGGTGGTATTATATTTACCTGGCTTTTAATGGTACCTCATTCCTTACATTAGTATCTGTGCATTCGAGTAATTGGATTCCTCTTTCAGACTTTACACTTCTTTGGCAGAGATGAATCTTCACCAGCCAGCCCAGTTCGGTTTCTGGGCATATCTTCTGGTAATGTCCTTGGGCAGGTAGGGTTTGCTCTTATGGTCTATTTTTAGGTGAGGCAACTGTTTAAGATATGAGGATGGGGATGGGGAAGGTGTGTCATTAGCTGAGAACAGTTGTATAGGACTTCTGGCTTGGTTCTCCACCCAAGTGAGGTATACGATGGGTTTGATGGTAGCCTGGATTCTCCAGTCAGGCCTGGCAGGAGGACAGCAGGATGGAGCCAGGGCCTGTATAGCTCATTGTTTGGTGACCTAAATCAGGCAAGACTGTGCACTAAATTCCCTGGACTACCAGTTTTGCTCTGCAGATGGGGAAAGCCATAGGCTGTGATCTCTGTTTAAGTGCCTTCAAACAAGGCTGTAACCATGCATTCTAATTAGGTTCCATGGTTGGGCAGGTTGGAGGTGGTATTTAGTAATCAGATGGGCTGTACATTAACCCCAAGAAATGAAGGGAGGCAAAGAGGGACCCTCTCAACACAGACCAGGTGAAAAGAGGAACCAAGAAGCCAGGAGAAGCAAGGGCATTTCCTCCCAAACCAGGTTTAGCCAAGGAGAATGCTCCAAAGAAAGATGACAAGACCAAAGACTAAGAGTCAAGATCAAGTGAAGCTGGGAAGGCTCCCAACAGCCAGACAAGGTGACACAGGCCATTCACAGTGCCACTGTCTCCGGTGGGAAGTCAAAGGTCAAAGTCAGAAGAAGCACCCAAGATGGTGAGGCCCATAGGAAAAGAAAAGCTGGGAGTGAGAGTTTAAAATCCATGATCCCCAAAGGCAAGAATAGTACTATTTCTCCAGACAAAAAGAAGGAAACCAATGTACCTAAAGAGGTCTTACCCAAGCAAAGGCCTCTGTTTCTCCTAGGGGCAGTGGGTCTAAGACCATGCCTGAATCCCTGTCCAGGAAGACAGAGGCCTCCAAGCACCTGAAAAAGCCTGGCATGCCCACCAAAGTTTCATCATACAAATTGACCAGTAAGAAGGCAGAAACTGAAAATTAGAGCTGGGGTGAAGAGAGACTGCGATTCTGCTTGAGTTTTATTCCCCCAAAAAACCACCGCTCTATTTATTTCATTGTAACCTACTTATCAATAAGGACCTCCATGCCCCCCAAAAGGATAAGCAACTCTAAAGCTGATAAATTAAAGCTCTTTGTTCATTATCTTAATTCAAGCTAACTTGTGCCCCAAGTTCTCTGCCTGAACAGGTTCATTGGCTTTGCTCTACATACTATCAGCTTTTCCTGCTCTTCACTTGGTTAGAGCACCACTGGGCCCCACAGCTTCCAGGGTGTTCTTGCCAACCCTGTGGTCAGATGGGCCTGGGAGCCACACTGAGTGGATGAGGTTGTATCTCAGCATCCTTGCCTAAGTTTGAAGGGGAGAGGCTAGGTAACTCCCAATGTTCCAAATAGCTCTTCAGTTGTGGGGAAGGGCTGGGAGCTACCCATAGTCTTGGAAATGAATTCATGCCTCATACTGTGCATATCATGGAAATCCTCCACATCTGGTACTGGGTGATTGGCTCTACCCACTCACCTTTCAGCTTGAGCATTGCTGAGTTATATGGCTTCCAGGTGTTCCCACCAGCCCCTCTGGTCAGATACAGCCAGTAGACACTTTTCATAGCTGGTGGGGCTGTGACTTAACTCCTTGCCTAGGTGTGGGTAAACTGGGCCCTAAGGCTGGAAAAACTACTTGTTTATGAATCTTAATTGAGGAGATCTGCATCTGCCAAGTTCCTTGTCAGAGAGTGCCTCCAAAATGGTTCTCAGATGAGCAAAACTATTGTTTGGGATTACTAGTTGGGCACAGTAGGTATGAATGCAGTCTGATAAGATTCATATGCTGGTTTTTACAGCCTTTCCCCAATTCTCTATGGTAGTCAGATTTCCGGTGATTGAGTCCCACAGAGTCTCCTGCAATCCCCATGGGGTCTGGTAGTGTGGTGGCTTCCACAAAGCAATTCACAATGCTGAGGTCTGGTTGCCCCCCACCCGCGGGTTCTCTTTTCCACTAAAGAAGTTGGAAGTTCAAGCTCTCTGTGGCCTAAAGGACGATATTCCAACTCCTTGTATTCTAGCATACAAAACAATCCACAGAATGACTGCCTGATTTCCCACAATTTTTTTTTTATCATGGCTTGCATTTTCCTAGCACCAATATTTTGCTCACACCTATTTACCAACATACATTTCTCCTTCCATTTTCTTTACTGAGGATTTTTTTTTAATGTTAGGATTTGATGCCTATGGGTATGTGGTTTTTTTTTTTTTTTTTTTTTTGACTCATCACTTTTCCGCATTATCTATTGATTTTCTGTTAGAATAAAAACTTGCTTTTAACAGTTTTGTTACAGTTATTGGCAAAATAATAATTAGTTGTTAAGTGTTTATACTATGCTTATACAAATCTTATTCACTGTTGAGTATTACTATGATTATGTTTCCTTTCTCTGAAGGTTAAGCTAATTTCCTGGCTTATTCTTTTGCATAGTTTTCTTTGTATCCATTACTAGTTCTTCTCATCTTTTGGGTGCTTCATGGTATAATTTTCCAAAGTCTACTTCTGATCCTCAATCAGTTTCAATTTACTTTTCTTTCTGAAACAAACCTCAGTTCTCTGGTCTAGGTGGATTGTTCCCTATGCCTGTTGAACAGCTTTTACCTTAATTTCTTTGCTGTTTTTCTTTAAATTCCTTCTGCTATTCCCCCGGGTAGGGCCTTGGTCACTAAGATTCTAAGTAATTTGTTTCTATATGCTTCTTTAGTATGAAATTTGAGAGTGAATACAATTTCCTGTAACTTTGAGGATCCTTGATTGCTAAATTCTCATAAAGGAAGATTTTACTGCAGGAAAGTTAGCATGTTTCAAAAATTGTGAGCACAACCTTCACTTAACAAAAAGACATTAGCTGAAACTGAGTTTTAAACAATTCATTAAGGGATGCCTGGGTAGCTCAGCGGTTGGGTGTCTGCCTTTGGCTCGGGGCATGATCCCTGGACCAGGGATTGAATCCCACATCAGGATCCCCGTGGGGAGCCTTCTCCCTCTGCCTATGTCTCTACCTTTCTCTGTGTCTCTCATAAATAAATAAATAAAATCTTAAAAAAAAAGAAAAAGAAGTGTTTTGTTAAAAAAAACACGTTTCATTAAAAAAGGAATTTGGAACTTGTAATTCTTCAGAGATTTTAGATGAAGGAAGTAACTACTGTTTTCTATAACCCTTTGTCCTCATATTAGATAATATTCCTTGTGATAAAGATGACATAGATCCTGTATTTACTTTGATGACTAGTGGCCAAAAGAAGCAATCCTAAAGTCCAATGAACAAAGGTAAGATTATTGTGGGACAGTTTCCTCTCTAGATCACTTAAATGGATTAATAAAAAGAATATTCACTGCCTACAGTTATATCACCTTAGCCATGGATGGGCTGATTTTAACTTTTTATGAGAGTATAAAATTCATTTTTCTCCTTTAAGTCCCCTTAAGTTGTCCCCATTGTACAATGAAATAGCTGAGGGATGAAATGTCTTCAGAATCAGTATTTGTACATGTATGTATTATATGAGGAAAGAGGAAATAAGCAAGGTTTTTCTAAATGGTTTAAGTTCCTGACCATTATTTTTCACTTTTTTTGAGTTTTCAATAGCAGACCTCTGAGGGTAACATGTTTAAACATAACTTTATAGAAGCAATTCTAATTTTTTCTATCTTATGGTCTGCTGCAAATCAATAGCATTTTGCAGTATCCCCCGTGATCATCTTCCTCCCTCCCTGCCTTCATATTTCACCCTGTTCTTCCTTTCGATTTAACAGATATTTCTAGAGGTTCTACTATGTCCCAGGTGATGTTCTATATATTAGGGATATAATGGAGAGAAAGAAATAACACTGACTCCAGGATTTTTATTTTTACTTTATTTATTTATTTATTTATTTATTTATTTATTTACTCACTCCAGGATTTTTATATTCAATTAGAGGCAAGGTGAAAAATTAGAGTGGTCAGGCTTCATAGAGGTCCACCAATTTCCCCTAAAGTAAAAATACTAGCAGCCTTTTTCTAGACATCTCAAAAATTTATTTTATTTTATTTTATTTTTTTTCTCAAAAATTTATTGATCTGAAAATATTCATCTGACAATTGGGAAATTCTTTGAAGGTTCTACCCCTTGACTGAGATGACATTAAAATATTTTCATTCTCCTGCAGACTCCAAAGGATAATGCTGGGCTTTCTGATTTTCTCTTCTATATGCTTTTGGATGGATCATCACACACAATATAATTATATAGGGACTTAACCAACTTTCCCCTAAACTAGCAATTCTTCCAGAGTTTTCCATTTTTGCCACTCCTCTCCATCACTAAGACTTGAAATTCCTTGCAGTTTTACTGGAATCAACCTTGAGTCTTCATTTACTTTACCAGTTTATTTTCATTCATTCACCAAATCCTGACTATTCTTCTTTCATTTGTCTATTCTTTATCTCATCATATCTATAGTATCTCTATAAACTGCCTATTAGTTGGTATGGCTCTGTTTCCAATTAGAGTTTTTTCTGCCATTAAATCCTGGCACAAGTCCTCCTTCCTAAAGAAATTATCGAAACCTACTCATGTTTATTTATTTGTTTTATTTTTTTAATTTAAATTCAACTAGCCAACATATACCATATTATTAGTCTCAGATGTACTGTTCAACAATTTATCAGTTGTTCATAACACACAGTGCTCATTACATCATGTGCCCTCCTTAATGCCCATCACCCACTCACCTCATCCCCTCACCCACCTCCCTTCCAGCAACTCTCAGTCTGTTCCTACAGTTAAGAGTCTTTCATGGGTTTTCTCCTTCTTTGATGACTTCCCATTCAGTTCTTTATCCCTTTCCCTGTGATCCTCTGCACTGTTTCCTATATTCAACATGTGAGTGAAATAATATGATAATTCATTCTCTGATTAACTTATTTCACTCAGCATAATACACTCTAGTTCTATCCACATCGATGGAAATGGTAAGCATTCATTCTTTCTGATGGCTGGGTAATATTCCATTGTATATATAGACCACATCTTCTTTATCCATTCATCTGTCGAAGGACATCGAGGCTCCTTCCACACTTCCACAGTTTGGCTATTGTGGACATTGCTGCTATGAATATTGGGGTGCAGATGTCTCAGCTTCTCACTACATTTCTATCTTTGAGGTAAATCCCCAGTAGTGCAATTGCTGGGTCATAGGGTAACTCTATTTTTAACTTCTTGAGAAACCTCCATACTCTTCCAGAGTGGCTGCACCAGCTTGCATTCCCACCAACAGTGTAAACGGGTTCCCCTTTCTCTGCATCCTTGCCAGAATTTGTTGTTTCCTGTCTTGTTAATTTTAGCCATTCTGATTGGCGTGAGGTGCTGCTATCTCATTGTTGTTTTGATTTGTATTTCTTTGATGCCAAGTGATGTTGAACATTTTTTCGTGTGTCTGTTAGCCATTTGTAGATCTTCTTTGGAGACATGTTGATTCATGTCTTGACTGGATTATTTGTTTTTCGGGTATTGAGTTTGATAGTTTCTTTATAGATCTTGGATACTAGCACTATATCTGACATGTCATTTGCAAATACCTTCTCCCATTCTGTAGGTTGTCTTTTACTTTTGTTGACTGTTTCCTTTGCTGTGCAGATGCCTTTTTCTTGATGAAGTCTTAATAGTTTGTTATTATTTTTATTTCCCTTGCCTTTGGAGATGTGGCTAGCAAGAAGTTGCTGCAGCTGAGGTAAAAAAGGCTGCTGCCTGTGCGAGATCTCCTCTAGGATTTTGATGGATTCCTGTCTCACATTTAAGTCTTTCATTCATTTTGAGTTCATCTTTATGTATGATGTGAGGAAATGGTCTAGTTTCATTCATCTGTATGTGACTGTTCAATTGCCCCAGACCATTTATTGAACAGACTTTTCCATTTGATAGTCTTTCCTCCTTTATCAATGATGGGTTGACCATACTGTTGAGGGTCCGTTTCTGGGTTCTCTATTCTATTCCATTGATCAATGTGTCTGTTTTTGTGCCAGTACCATGTTGTACTTGGTGATTACAGCTTTGTAATAGAATTTGAACTCAGGCATTATGATGCCACAGCTTTGGTTCCCTTTTTCAATATTCCTATGGCTATTCAGGCCTTTCTGGTTCCATACAAATTTTAGGATCATTTTTTCCAATTCTGTGAAAAATGTGGATGGCATTTTGATAGGGATTGCACTGAATGTATAAATTGCTCTGGGTAGCAATTTTAATAATATTTATTCTTCCAATCCATGAGCATGGAATGTTTTTCCTGTGTCTTCCTCAATTTCTTTCATAAGTGTTCTATAGTTTTTAGAGTACAGATGCTTTACCTTTTTGGTTAAATTTATTCCTAGGGATCTTATGGTTTTTCGTGCAGTTGTAAATGGGATTGATTCCTTAATTTATCTTTCTTCAGTCTCATTGTTAGTGTTTAGAACTGCATCTGACTTCTGTGCATTGATTTTGTATCCTGCCATGCCACTGAATTGCTGTATGAGTTCTAGCAATCTTGGGGTGGAGTCTTTTGGGTTTTCCACGTAAAGCATCATGTCATCTTCAAAAAGTAAGAGTTTGAATTCTTCTTTGCTAATTTGAATGCCTTTTATTTCTTTTTATTATCTTATTGCTGAGGCTAGGACTTCTAGTACTATGTTGAATAACAGTGGTGAGAGTGGACATCCTTTTCATGTTCTTACCTTAGGGGAAGAGCTCTCAGTTTTTCCCCATTGTGAATGATATTTGCTCTGGGTTTTTCACATATAGATTTTATGATATTGAGGTATGTTGCCTTTATCCCTACACTGTGGAGAGTTTTAAACAAATGCTTTTTTTTTTTTGCATCCATTGAGAGGGTTATATGGTTTTTGTCCTTTCTTATATTAATGTGATATATCATGTTGATTGATTTGTGAATGTTGAATCATCCTTGGAGCCCAGGAATAAATCCCATTTTGTTGTGGTAAATAATCCTTTTAAGGTACTGTTGGATCCTATTGGCTAGTATCTTGGTGAAAATTTTGGCACTCATTGTCATCATGGATATCGATCTGTAATTCTCCTTAATGGAGTCTTTATCTTGTTTGGGGATCAAGGTAATATTAGTCTCATAGAATGAGTTTGGAGGCTTTCTTTCCATTTCTATTTGTTGAAACGTTTTCAGATAGGTGTTAGTTCTTCTTTAAATGTTTGGTAGAATTCCCCTGAAAAGCCATCTGGCCCTGGACTCCTATTTGTCGGGAAATTTTTTATTACTGCTTCGATTTCCTTGCTGGTTATGGGTCTGTTCAGGTTTTCCATTTCTTCCTGTTTCAGTTTTTGGTAGTTTATAAGTTTCTAGGAATGTTTCCATTTCTTGCAAATTGCCTAATTTGTTGACATATTGTTGCTTATAATATGTTCCTAAAACTATTTGTATTTCCTTGGTGTTAGCCATGATCTCCCCTCTTTCATTCATGATTTTATTAACTTGGGTCCTTTCTCTTTTCTTTTTGATAAGTCTGGCTGGGGTTTATCAATCTTATTAACTCTTTCAAAGAACCAGCTTCTAATTTCATTGATCTGTTCTGCTGTTCTTCTGGTTTATATTTCATTGAGTTCTGGTTTATATTTCATTGAGCTCTAATCTCTATTATTTCTCTTCTCTTGCTTGGTTTAGGCTTTATTTGCTGTTCTCTAGCTTCTGTAGGTGTAAAGTTGGCTTGTGTATTTGAGAAAACTTTGTATTGCTATATACTTCCCTCTTAGGACTGCCTCTGCTGTATCCCAAAGGTTTTGAACAGTTGTGTTTTCATTTTCATTTGTTTCCATGATTTTTTCTTGGTTAGCCCATTCATTCTTTAGTAAATGCTCTTTAATCTCCAAGTTTTTGAATTCCTTCCAAATTCCCTTTTGTGCTTGAGTTCAAGTTTCAAAGCATTGTGGTCTGAAAATATGCAGGGAATAATCCCAATCTTTTGGTATCATTTGAGACCTATTTGTGACCCAGTCAGTATATGATCTATTTGGAGAATGTTCCATGTGCACTTGAGAAGAATGTGTACTTTGTGGATTTAGGATGGAATGCTCTGTATATATCTGTGAAATCCATCTTGTCCTCTGTGTCATTCAAAGCCCTTGTTTCTTTGGTGATCTTCTGCTTAAATGATATGTCCATTGTTGTGAGTGGGCTGTTAAAAATCCCCTATTATTGTATTATTATCTATGTGTTTCTTCAATTTGGTTATTAATTGGTTTATATATTTGGCTGTTCCCAAGTTAGGAGCATGAATATTTATAATGATCAGATCTTTTTGTTGGATAGACCTTTATGTATAATATAGTGTCCCTCTTCATCCCTTAAGGGATGAACATCTAATTTGTCTGATATGAGGATTGCTACCCAGCTTTCTTTTGAGATCCATTAGCATGATCAATTGTTCTCCACTCTCTCATTTTCAATCTGGAAGTGTCGTTGGGTCTAAAATGAGTCTCTCATATACAGCATATGGATGGGTCTTGCTTTTTTATCCAGTCCGATACCCTGTGTCTTTTAATTGGAACATTTAGCACATTTATATTCAGAGTAACTTTTGAAAGATATGAATTTAGTGCCATTGTATTACCTGTAGAGTGTCTGTTTCTGTTGATTGTCTCTGTTTCTTTCTGGTCTGTGTTCCTTTTGGGGTCTCTCTTCACTTACAGGATTCCTCTTAATATTTCTTTCAGGGCTCTGTCATAGTGATCACAAATTCTTTTAGTTTCTGTCTGTCCTGGAAGCTCTTGATCTCTCCTTTCATTCTGAGTGACAGCCTTGCTGGATAAATATTCTTGGCTGCATGTTTTTCTTATTTAACACTCTGAATATATCATGCCAGCCCTTTCTGGCCTTCCAGATCTTTGTAGATAGGTCTGTTGCCAGTCTAACGTTTCTACCATTGTACATTAAGAACCTCTTCTCTCAAGCTGCTTTCAGGATTTTCTCTTTATTTCTGAAATTTGCAAGCTTCAGTATGATATATTGAGCTGTTCATCTACTTTTATTGATTTTGGGTAGGGTCCTCTCTACTTCTTAAACTAGAATGCCTTTTTCCTTCCCCAGATTAGGGATGTTCTGAGCTATGATTTGCTCAAATATACCTGCTGTCTCCCCCCCACCCCGCTCTTTTTCTTCCTCTAGGACCCCAATAATTCTAATATTGTTTTGCTTTATGATATTACTTATTTTTCAAAGCCTTCCTTCATGGTCCATTAATTGCTTATTTCTCTTTTCCTTATATTTCTTCCTTTCCATGAATTTGTCTTCTATGTCATTTACTATCTCTTCTGCCTCATTTACCCTAGCTGTTAGAACAACCACTTGAGACTGCATCTCAGAGTATTTTAAAGTTATGCCTGATTAGATTTTATTTCTGCACCAAAATATTCCCTAGTGTCCTTAATGCTTTTTTTTTCAAACCCAGCTAGTAATTTTATAATTGTTATCCTGAATTCCAGCTCTGACATTTTACTTATATCTACCTCAATTAGATCTGTGGCAGACTACTACCTCTGGTTCTTTTGTTGTAAATTTCTCCTTCTAGTCTTTTTGCCCAGTGAAGAATGGATGGATGAATGAATGAACAAAATAAAAAAATATCAATGACAACCCAAGCAAAATGCACACTAGACAAATCCAAAGAGGTCAGAAATGAAAAAAGAAAAGAACAATAAAGAAAAAAAGCCAAGGCAGTGGGGAGAGAATATAATCTTCCAGGTGGACAAAACAGGGTGATCCACCTGGCCCTGGGATTTTCATCTGTTTGTTAGAAGATGCTAAATTAAAGAAAGCAAAACTTATATACATACAGAAATAAACTTGAATGAAAGGAAGCCAAAAATGAAGTATATATCTATGAAAAGTAAATGTAAAAAATGAAAGTTAAAAAAGTCTTAAAAACAAAGAGTTGATAAATAACTAGCTGAGAAAGAAAAAAGAAAAAAGAAAAAGAATATTTTAAACTGAAAGATGAACAAATCATGAGAAAAAAACCTAGAATTCTATGTATTATCTTCCCCTAGCCCTGGTGTTTTGCAGTCCTGTGTGCTCTGCAAACTTGGTGTTTGCCTATTGTTTCAGCTAGTATTCCAGGAGAGGGGTTGCTGCACTGATTCTCAGGTGTCTGCTTGGGCAGAGTTGCACCACCCCTTGCCAGGGGACTTGGCTCAGCATGGGCCACTTCTGGTTGCTCTATGTGGCTTTTGTTCCTTGAAGGCTTTCTGTGTCTCTTTAGGGGATGAAAATAAAAATGGTGGAGCCCCATCTCCAGCCCCAGAGCTGAAAGATCATGATTCCCTTTCTTCGGTGAACTTTCAGGGATAAATAGTCTTCACTCAGGTGTGTGCCAAACTTTGTAGTCTCCTGCAGTGTGCGTCCACACAGATCCTCCCCAGGGAGGTGGAGGGTCCTGTGTTTCTGTTCTTTGCAGGTCCCCTGCCAGAAAGTAGTCACCTGGTCATGCATGCTCCTGCTCCACCCCTCCTGTGGAAGGCAGAGAGCTGTTATTTCTCTATTTTCTTCAGGGCCCCCACAGGAGTGATCTTGCCCAATCATTCTTCAGTTTGCTGTTTATGGTGAACTGTGCTGAGAACCCTTCCTGGACTCACTGACCTTTGCTGGTTTCCTACTCTAATGCTTGAGAATTCTGATGGCTTGGGTACCCCAGTTCTTTCTGTGACCCTGAGGATCCTGAAACCACACTGTCCCACCTGGGATTCTGCCCTGCTTCACCACCTGAACACCTTTCAGGCAGGGATGTCTCTCAGTGGAGCAGATTTCTAAAGGTTCTGATTTTGAGCTATGGGGCTATATAACTTTGTGGTAGCCAGCTTATGGAGGATCCCTCTCCTCCACTGATTATTTTCTTATATATCCCCTCAGATTCACTTTTCTGTACCTCCTACTTTGCAAAAAGTGGTTGCTTTCCTATTTGTAGAATTCCAGTAATTCTTTTCTTACATCTCAGGTTTAATTCATAGGTGTTCAGAATGATTTGATAGTTACGTTTCTACATTCAGGAGACCAGATGAGATGAGATTCCCTATTCTTCAGCCATCTTGCTTCCCTCTCAAATCTACTTATGTTTAATTTCATGATCTCATCATATAGTTGTATTTCTTCAGTTTTCACTTCAAACAAACCCAGGAATTTTCTGTCTTAATATTTGTCAACTCAAACATTGATATATAGTTATTTATCCCAACAACCAAACTCTGGCCACATGCCCAAGAATAGCTTAATCTTTCAACTTTCTGACTCTCTGAAACACCTAAGAATTTCTGCATAGCTCCTGCTTTTATGTCTTATCATTAACTATTAACTCTAGTTTTATCCTATGAAAGTACAAGTTGCAGGTCTTACAGGCAGATATACTCTTTGATCCAATAGAGTATAGATTCCAAGGACTTGCCATGATGGTAGAATAAGGAATAATTCTGAATGGCTCCGTCCTTGAATAAATCGTGGAGTTGCAAAATAAGTGAGTATTGTAGTGGTAGCTGCAATTCAAATAGTTATCTTCTGGGCATAGTGTAGAGGGCACTCATGGCTATGACCTGATCTTTACATTACCTGCCCCACAGAGAAAAACAATTTACTCATGAATTTATTTACTTATTCAACATATACTGTGTGGTAAGCAGGTTGGCAGAGACTTGACTTAAAAGAGAAATAAGATCTAGTTCCTTTAAAGCAGCCTAATATCTAGGAGAAGAAAGGATAGACATACATTTACATAATTAAAATATATACCTCATAAGAATATTTCAGAGAGTAAATGAATTGATATATTTAAGACTTTAAAAAAGTGCCTGGCAAATAAAACACTTTGTGTAAATATTTGCTATTAATTTTGCAATGAGCTTTAATTATGTTCAAGTGCTAGGGGACTATAGAGTTTTCTTTGCGTGTAATGTTTGTTCATTCACAGACTCTCAAGAGGTTCCAACTAGGACTTTACACTACTGATTCCATATTTATTTATTCAAAAATACTAATTTAACATTTTCTATAAGCTAAGACTGTGCTAGGCACAAGGGGGGAAAATAAGACAAGATCCTTAGCCTCAAGTTGCCTAGATTTCTATTTGTCTAGCATTTGAGTAATGGAAACATTTGAATAATTGGACTCTCTATACTCCCTGGTTTTTTCTGCCAATGGTAGATAAATATGGACATTTGGAACTTGTTCAAAATAAAGAAATATGCAATTAAATTATTAGGGAATGTGTTGGGCCTGAACACATTTGGTTAAGTATTCTGTACTGCCTACATTTACAGGCTTGTATCAGGATGAACCGTATTTCAAATGTAACACTAAGCTCCAAAAGAGCCAGATCATCAGAGAGGTTGTATTTTCAATTATCACAGGCTTTATTATTAAGTATATTTTTCTAAATCCTTGGAAAATTGGTGACCCATAAATGGCTAATTTTAATTAAGTAGAATATCCTAACTTAATTCATAGGATTAAGGGAAGAAAGCATGAAATCTGAAAGCAGGAGATGAATGGATGATCCTAGTTTTATCACTTTCTAGCCATGTGGCTTTGAATAAATCATTTATCCCTTTCGTTTGTGAAGTAATATAAGTAAATACCTTACAAGGTTGATGAGAGAATTATGAGAAATATTATATCCAAGTATTCTTACTAAAATAGCGAGGACATAGTAAATGTTAGACATATTTTAAAAGAGGGGGCTGTGTATGTATGGGTATATTTAACCAGGCTGTGTATATATGTATATATGACCATTTTTAACTTGTATTACTTCACCTGATTCCACAGAGAATTTGAGAGTACTATTTCTTTTGATATGTCACAAACTACTTTGCTCATTTTTCTTGATGTTGGCTATGGGTGAGGGTCATGTTTATTTTGTCTTTTATTATATAAGTTACAGAAAAAGCCATGTTCACATGGTTTCAGTGGATATACATTAAATTCATAAAGAGCACGAATTCCTGGATATGGTGAGGTGTCCAGCATACAGGGAAATTTCAGTGGTTTTTAAATAACTCATCTGGGCTTGACATCAGTATGTTTCAACTTCTTGGAGGTCAGTTGTCTATTACAATAATGGCCATGGAGTATTCCTTCATCTCGATTTTATGCAAGCTTTCTTAATACCCTTGCAATAGTGAATTGTGATTTGACACACTCTAGGAGAGATTTGATGTCAATTTGTCAAGCATGATTTAGGAATAATGAAATCCATTTCACCAAAATGTGGTGGTAGGGATGGCAAGCAATAGATGAGATGTTATGCTAGAAGTTCCTTCTTTTTTTTTATTAAAGATTTTATTTATATATTCATTCATGAGAGACACGGAGAGGGAGAGAGAGAGAGGCAGAAGGAGAAGCAGGCTCCACACAGGGAGCCCGACATGGGACTTGATCCTGGGACTCCAGGGTGACGCCCTGGGCTGAAGGCAGATGCTTAACCACTGAGCCACCCAGGGATCCCCTAGAGGTTCCTTCTAACTCCACTTATTCCTTGACTTACTAAACAAGGACATTTCCTGTGTGAATTATATTGAAGGCTAGATATTCCCTTAGCAGCTGTAGGACTCCCATCAAAATAATTCAATGATGAAAATTAAGCTGGCCTAATTGAATTCAGTATGAACTCAGAGTCATCACCTTAGGGTGGTATTAGCCCTTATCACTTAATATTCTGCTCAGCAGTTTGGCTTTGTGGCAAAGACAGAGCTGTTGTCATTGTAGGCTTTAAGCTTAGAAAGATTATTTTCTCTTTAATACAGAGAATGGGAAGCTGGGCATGTGCCTGGAGTTGAGATAAATGTAGGCACTCACCTTGACCACTCAGGAGCTTTTAAAGTCTGACACCTCATTAGCAAGTAAAAATCAACTCAGCAGGTCTCAATAAAGCTGATTTCAAAACTAAAAGTCAATTTTTGGCTTTTCCTTCAAAGGTTCATGTTCTTTATTTAAAGAACTAAACCAGACACCCTATTCTCCTTAGGAAGTAGTTTTAATGAGTATCAGTAGGTTTCCTAAGTCTCTGACATGGAATTTACTTTAAATTGATTTTAAAAATTGGATTGGAAGCTCTGAGGACAGCATTCCCCAACTCACCCTACTGTGAAATACCATACTCACCTCCCCATTGTCTCGTCCTGCTTCATTTAACCAATGATGTTTTAAGGGCTAAGATGCACCATTCCATTTCATTTCACTGGGTCTCTGAAAGACAATCTAATGTTAAAATTGGCCCACTATCTAGACTGGTTTAATTTGTGCCTTAAAATGACTTTGGAAATAAGTTTTGATTAAAAAGTTACACCAGTGATCCATTTTCAGTATCACAAAGCAAAACCTATTTGAAGAAGTTATCCTTGCATGCCAGATTGAGCAGAAGCCTTAATTCCCCTCAGTAACTATGTAGGCAAAAAGAAATTAGGAACCTGTGAATAAACAGGAAGTCATAAAAAAACAGACATCTTTGCTATCTGTCTTGTTTTCCCATCGAATGGATTGTGCAGTCAACAATTACAACCACAATCAAATGCAAAGTATTTTAAGAATGAATAAACACATCTTCTTTTTTTTTCTGAAATAACTATTAACAACTAAGAATGTATGCTTCAGCGAATACTTTTAGTTGAATCATAAACTACATTTCCAACAACTGACTTTTTGAAGGAATTTGAGACAATGACACAGAGGATGTTAAAGCAAATCAAACTTTCACAGAGCCCATCTGTGCCTTCCTAGTGAATCTCCAACTACTACTTTTCTCCAGTTACTGTAAACTGTGTATTTGCTGCCTTGGAAAGGGATGTCCTGTTCTTGTCTTCCAAATGAGAGAATTAGTCCTTTAAAAATAAAGGAGAAAAATAAAAGCTTTCCTTCCTTTTCTAAACGGGGCTGAAGGAATATATTTCATAATAGAGAAATTGCTGAAGTTATTAAATTTTACAAAAACTTATTTTTAAAAAATATTTTATTTATTTATTCATGAGAGACAGAGAGAGAGAGAGAGAGAGAGAGAGACAGAGAGACAGAGACACAGGCAGAGGGAGAAGCAGGCTCCATGCAGGGAGCCTGACGTGGGACTCAATCCCGGGACTCCAGGATCACGCCCTGGGCCAAAGGCAGGCGCCAAACCGCTGCGCCACCTGGGGATCCCTGAAAAACTTAATTTCTTATATTACTGGATGTTTGCTATTGGCAGTGATGGATCTGTCCTATGTTAGGAGGCTTAGAAGGACAAGGCACCAACAGCTGCCAATGACAACAGGGTAATAATAAAACTGAGAAAAAGAGGTAGAGTTTGAGTTGGATAATGGGGGAGAATGGCAGGAATTAAGAAGTTTCTGTAGTATGCCAGTCTAGCATCCCAAATTAAAGCAGAGTCAAGAGGCAGCTGCAACAAGGTATCAGTTCAGTGCATCAGAGCCAAGGTCAAGAATTTGAGTTCTAAAAGAAAGCCAGATTAAAATCTGCCAGGGAGGTAGGAAAATATTTGTTCACTTTACAAGTGTTACTTGTGCTGTTATGATGAGGCATCTTCTGAAGACCCAAGGCCCCACCTCTTCAAGATGAGTGAATTTCTTGACATATTGGAAGTCTAGGAAGGCTTATAAAACTTTAAAGACTGAAAGCTACTTTTTTGATAGTGCAGGGAGGCAATTAATCTAAATCAGCATGGGGATTAGTAAAAAAAATCAGATTTAATTTTAATGCAAATATCTATGACAATTCATATGTAGAAGTCAAATTACTCTTACAGTTAATACAATTAGGTGAAATGGTTAAAAGTTGAGAACTGCCTATAACCCTACCCTAACATTTGCATGGGTAAATGCACAAATAGAAGCGGTTTCTATGACCTATGACTCACTACCCTACCTTGGCTCTGCTTCGCACTTGGACGTCTTTTATCCACAGTCTTACCTTCAGCTAACAGTGCCCCCCACCTTCTGGCCCATGCGCCAAGGGGCACATCCCAGCAATGTGGTCTGTGCTTGAGGGCATGGAGCCGCAGAAGGAAATGTGCAGGCCCTGGATATAGACTTTAGGGCATTTGGGTAAGAGGGTTTAGGGCTCAGAATACCCAAAGTATTTTTTAGAATGGAAAAGCAGAGGGGGATTGTGAACATTGGGAGAGTAAGAAGGTGGGCCAAAGGCATTGGGAAGGCTCCACGTGAGAATGTCCAATTTCCCATACAGATTTCTTGTCTTATAGGGAAGGAAAGACTGGAAAAAGGTCAGAGGGAAGTTTCTAAAACCTGGAGTTGGAGGAGTGGCAATTGTTCAGTTCTACAGGTGGAACTGCCTCCTTACAAATTTCTCATTGTTACTAGGGTAGCAAAGGAAATCTTTCACCATATGGTCTCTCCAGTGTCTTCTTCCTAATGTCCATTTTGTCTTACTCTCCTTAAAAACTCTTAAAAACCTTAAAAACTCTTGGCACTGCATCAAAACATATGGCCCTTCATTCTTTGTTTCATTTCATGTGTTGTTTCCTCTCTGGGAAAAACCATTCCATACCTAAAATGCTCCTAATAATTCTAGAAAGCTAAGCTCACATGTTTCAAATTCTGTGAAAGCTTTTCTGGTTCCTCAGAAAGCTTTAATTACATCCTCTTTTTGGTGCCAAAGGCCTTTGTTTGTATCCTTATTTTAGCATATATGTTGTATTTTAATTATTTATTTTCTTTTTTTCCCTCCTGTCTTTTCTGTCTCCTTGAGTCTTTAGTATCCAGGAAAGTGCCTGGCATATAATAAGTACACAATAATGCTTGTTGAGTTGACTAGTTCACTGTACTGACACTTGTATCTCAGTAGGAGGTATATTTAAGATTTCCTGCCTGCCGGGATGGAGTGGCCAATGGCCTGCAGAGCAACATGCCTAAGTTTTATTGTGACTACTGTGGCACATACCTCACCCATGACTCTCCATCTGTGAGAAAGACATACTGCAGTGGGAGGAAACATAAAGAGAATGTGAAAGACTACTATCAGAAATGGATAGAAGAGCAGGCTCAGAGCCTGATCGACAAAACAACCGCTGCATTTCAACAAGGAAAGATACCTCCTACTCCCTTCTCTGCTCCTCCTCCTGCAGGGGAATAGATCCCACCTCCCCCCAGTCTCCCAGGTCCTCCTCACTCTGGTATGAAGCCAGCCCTCCATATGGGGGGCCCTCCCATGATGCCAATGATGGGCCCTCCTCCTCCTAGGTTGATGCCAGTGGGACCTGCTCCCGGAATGAGGCCACCTATGGGAGGCCACATGCCAATGATGCCTGGGCCCCCAATGATGAAACCTCTTGCTTGTCCCATGACGGTGCCTACTTGGCCAGGAAAGACTGGACCAGACAGATAAGGAGAGACAGGAACCTCTTTATATTAGTTTTATATTACTTGTTCTACTTCACCAGGAGATCATGGTGCTGTGACTCTGGGTGTTTTATAACAGCATGACAAGGAAGACTTGCTTCCCCTTCCTATCAAAGAGAGAATAGTTTTTGTAGGGGAGTAGTGGGACAAAAAAAAAAAAAAAAGACAACTTTCATTTGTATTGTGAAATGTGAAAATAAAAAATTGTCAACTGTTTTAGTTAAGATTTCCTGCCTAAAGCATGTCTTGCCTCAATTTTTATGTCCCCTCCCCACTGACATCTTGTTTCCTAATTTCTATATTTCTCCTAGTCCTACTCTAATGTCTCTTTTCTGCCTTGATCCTGCATTCATTTTAGGTTCTCAGTCAAGTTTTTGGCTTGTTGCCTTAAATGATTTTGCTATTTGTGTTCTCATGAGAAATGAGAGATAGAATTGAATTGATAAAGTCAGGCCAGCTAATGGAAGACATTTTGAAGGCCTAGCTAATGGGTATATTATAATAGGGAAGTAACATCATGAAGAGGTACTTGATTGATTTGACGGGTTGGTCCTGACATTAACTGATATAGCAAAGGGATCCACAGGTAGATGACTTTCAGAGTTGCTTTTGTTGATAAAAGAATGGAGTTTCCTCTTAGAACCAAAGAATTTCAGAGCTGATGGCCTTTAATAATCATCTGTTCCTACCTCCTGCTTATTTAATAGCTGGAAAGCTAATGCCCCAAGATGACAATAGTTTATCGTGGTTGAGCCACAATTAAGAAGCAGGTGAAGTGAATCCAATTAGTTATCTTTAAATTTTTCAATTCTATCCAGATCCAACTGTATTTGTATCATATAAAATTTATTTATTTGTTAAATATTTTATTTATTTATTCATGAGAGACACAGAGAGAAAGGGAGAGAAGCAGAGACACAGGCAGAGGAAGAAGCAGGCTCCATGCAGGGGGCCTGACTTGGGACTCGATCCCAGGTCTTCAGGATCACACCCTGGGCTGAAGGTGGAGCTAAACTGCTGAGCCACTGGGGCTGCCCTCATATCTGATTTAATACATTGATTTGGGTATTTTTCTTTTTTGACCAAGCTACCTGTACAGTTCAGTCATTTATTTTTATTAATACTAATATTAATATTAATGGTGAAGCCAATGACAACATTGTGGTTAGCCCTGAGAATATAAACGCAAATAACTTTCTTGCTCTAAAGAGGGTCACAGTCTGATGGGGAAGATAATCACGCAATAGAAGGAGGGCAGATGCTTAACTCAGCTTGAAGATTGGACAATGAGGCAGATTTTCATGAGAATATGATATCATATTTGGGTCTTAAATGATGCTTACACTTTTGACACTAAAGGGAAGACACTAAAGGGAAGTGAGGTAGCTGACAGGACATAGGTTTAACTCTCTGCACTGAGCAATTGACTTAGGTTATCTCAGTGTATTTCATCATGTGTTAAATAACAATTATAATGCTTATTGGACAGGGTTCCTATAAGTATTTAATGGGATAAAGCATGTGAAATATTTTTTGCATGCCCTTCCTTTCCAGAGAAAAGTATTCTCAGATCCAAGACACTATGAATGAAATGGTCAGGTAGATGTTGGAGCCTGAGGCTATCCTCAGTCACTCTGCTCTTCTTCCCATGTTCTAGTTCATATAAGAAACAGGAAATAGACATGGAAGTTAGGAGCAATTTGAAGTATCAGTTTTATTACTGATATATTATTACTGATATTTAAACTTGGATTGGAAAGCTCTGTTGCAGCACAGCTGGGCTGCAAATTCTTTTCAGATTCAGAAGCTGAAAAGTGGCATATTTAAATTTTAATGAAAATCAGCTAAAGATAATACCATGAATGAAAACAATCAGGAAGGGCAGCAAGGGATATATATGCGTATTTTGGAATGAATTGGCCACTTGGTACTTGTGATAGTTTGTACAGTCAGCAAATATTTTATTTTCTTTCCCTGTTGTACCCTCTCTGAGGGAGTTTTATACGTCTCTGTCCTTCTAAACTTAGAAATGAGCACACAGCTGGTGTTGACAGTGAAATACAGGAGGAAGGAGGAAGTGGCATAGAATCTTTAAAAACCCATGTGGGTTTGCCATATTTCTCTTTTCTCTGCCACCATGACAAGCAATATTCCAGATAGAGGCTGCTCCATAAGCTTGGGTCATAGAGTGAAAATTATGTGTAGCAGAGCAGTGGCTGACCCCTGATAGATATAATATACACGTGTGTTATAAATCACTAAGATTATTGGGTTGTTATTGTAGCAAAACATAGCCTGGCCTCACTGACCAGTACTTGTTAAACCATACTGTGTAAGCAATTATTAACTCAATAAGTCAGTATACACTGTTAAGTGTATACTTGTTCAGATTTTGTGTGTTTGAAGGGGAACTCCATATAAAGTTGTTCAATTCATTGTTTCTGAGACTTGGTACACCAAGGGTATGCATGGCTACTCCCAATCCATCAAAACAATAAACCATAATGTGAATGAATATCTAATATTTTTCTACTTTATTTAATTTTTTGAAATTATTTTTTGTGTTTTTCTGTCCTACTGTGCAATATGTAAATTTGTGATATTTATGCTGTAGATTAGTTTTTGTCTATGACCTATTACTGATCAAAGGGAAGGATCACATCTACTATGTGCTGTGTCTCTGCCATTGTTACACCAAAGTAACTGCTAGAAAATGAAAAATGTAGTCAAATGCAATTTAGCATTGAGCAATTTTTAGAAAAAAGTTCTGATTTTGGAAGTTTGAATATTATTGTCCTACTAATAGTATATTATAGTTATTTAATATACATTTGGACATTTAATAAACAATGCTGATACAAAACAGTTCTTATAGTTAGATTCGTTAAATAAAAGAATAGAGATAGGGTTAGTCATCACTTTCAAACATAAAAAAGCAAATTTTTGCATCGCTTCAGTAGTTTATAATATTGCTAAACACAGAGCCTATCTATTAGTAAATAAGTCCATACTCTAACCAATAATAACAATTGACTATCAATTGTTCAAGATGCTGTGGGTAAGTGCAAATGAATTAGGAAAGGCATATTTTCTTCTTGATAAAATTAAATCTGAGATAAGATCATTTATATGGAAGCAATGTGATCATCTGCAAATGGCATAAATACAGCAAACTATATATATATACATATATATGTATGTACATATATATGTATATATATATATGAAGTTGCCAGCAAGATTCAGAATTAATGGTAGGAAGTGTTAAATGGGAAAAGGATTAATATGATATTACGAAATAAATGAATAAAAGATCTAAGTTGGCCTCTGCACTGTCACTATATTCAAGTTATATCTGAAGGACTGTATTCCTATAATTGGGGAAAATCCCAATGGAAATTAGCAAACTCAGTATAAGGTAAATTTTTTAAATGACTATAGAGATCTTGTAAGTGATATTCTCATTAACGATGCTACCATGTAGACTAACACTTCTTGTCACACTCAACAAGATCGAAGTTCTGTGAGGATTGTTTCATTTAAATTTTAGTCTGTGAGGAATAAGAAGGTGAGACAAGTAAGGACAACATGCCCTCATGGAGGTGTAAATGCCATTAGCTACTATACTTATAAATCACTCTCAAAGAAGAACATGTTTTACCTTGCAAAGTTTGCACAACTTGAAGCTGTGCTATCTGGTGGACTTTTCTGTGATAATGAAAATATACTCTATCTGCACATCTCTCACCATAGCCATGAGCCACATGTTATTGAGCCAAACATGGCCATTGAAATGTAGCTAGTGCAACTGAACAACTGATTTTTTAAATTAAATTCTAATTAATTAAAATTTAATTTAGAATTTATTCTAAAGTTTAATTAGAATTTAATTTAAATAACCACACATGGTTCCAGTCTACTGTATTGGACTGTGTAGTCTAGAG
Source organism: Vulpes vulpes (assembly GCF_048418805.1). Lineage (NCBI taxonomy): Eukaryota > Metazoa > Chordata > Mammalia > Carnivora > Canidae > Vulpes > Vulpes vulpes. The sequence goes on along the minus strand of NC_132790.1, from coordinate 48,833,801 downwards.
ATATCTTCTATAAAAGTCTTAGATTAAGATAATTGCCCACTCGTGTCATTTTTCCAAATCAATTCTGCCCAAAGAGGGCAGATTTAAAAGAAAACCATACCTTATTTGCTTAAGTAAAAAATTCTACTATCCACAAGTATATGCCATGTCCCAGACATGGTTAAATGATTTCTATGGATGCTGACATTTAATTCTTGAAATAACCTTATGATTTTCATTTGTCCAAACATCTCCATCACAGACCTTACAAATCCTATTCCTTCCCTATCATGGCTTTTGCTTTGGCATAAGAGACTTGACTGGGAATCCAACTTTCCTGAAGCTCTTCTTCTCTTTTGATTAAGTCCTATGACTGATTTTCTATGTCTGTCCTCTGGCTGCAGGAGATGAACATCTTTCTAAATGCTGCCCTCAGACACTCACATTTTGCTTTAAATTGTTGTTTAAAAGACTTGAGCCTGTCATGTTCTTTCTTCAATGAGTTTCTGGCACTTAGGAATAACCACCAAATTTCATAGTCCTTATAATTGTTTTGTCTCCTTGACCTCTCAGACCCAAAACATAGTACCAGCTAATGCGTCCCTTTTGCCTGTGTCCCTTTGCAGTCCACAAAAGATGAAAGTCTTAGCAGTTGCACCTTTATAGCATGCCATGAACTATAAATACAAAACTTATCCTCAGTGATAAGTCCTCATGGTCATTCAGCCAGTGAATGAACCACTCCAGAATCCCAGCCATTGTCTGCTTCTTAGAACCACTTCAAATACCAGATGTGGTGAGTAAAATACCTTGAAGTAGGACCTGACATGAAGATCCCTTTTCAAATGATTCACTGTAGGAGGAGGTAAGTAAGCAAAATAGGATTAGGCAGGAGGAAAACTAAGAAAAATGCGGTGTTAGCTGGAGACTGGCTTTATTCTTATCCCTCAGGAAAGCTCTGGCACACCTATTATGCCACAGAATTTGTACCACAGGTGTTTGTCCCACCTTGGGTTAAGGGGTCTCGTCTTTCGTATCTCCTTGCTTTCTCTTCATTCCCAGCAATAAGTGAGGTCTGCATTGGGGAGCCAGGAGAATTTCCTTTACTGGTGAAGAAATTAGCTGTGAGTTGTTTTCAGCTAATACAGCAACTGGGGTTGGGGTTTGAGGCGTGTGTCTGTATACTAATAGTAAAAGTTTTATGAAAAAGACACCAAACAGTATCCACTTCAGTAAGAATGACAGACATACATGCTTCCTTGGTAGAGCTGAAGGTTAACCAGGGGCTGAGAACTGGATGCTGCCTGCACAGCATGGTTCTTTATACCTCATCACAGGGCCATGTTCATTCAGTCATTCATTCCAGAGATGATTAAGGAAACCCATTATGTTGTGGGACTAACCTGCACTCTGGGAATAGAGTAATGATTAAGTTTACAGACAGTGAGCAATAGACTTATAAGTAGATAATTACAAGAAAATGTGAATAGGTGCTATCAATGTGATGTGAATCTGTGCAAGCAGAGAAGGAGAGACTAGGAATGGGGAATTTTTAAAAGTTCATGAAGAAGTTGAAATGTGAACTAGAAACAGAGGTGATGAGGAGTTTCTCAGGCACATTTCCCTAGTACATAGTAATCTGTACCTCAATACCTGTATATAAACGATAGTTTTTGATTTCAGTAGGATTTAGGGGAATGCATTCTTGGATTAAGATCTTACAAAGAAAGGCTATGGTATGTGATCCTCCCATTCCAGGGATCTGTATTTAACACTCTAATTCTGTAATGCAGTGTGTTACTTTATTGACTTGAACAGAGATTATTCGGCTTCTATTTGATCAGCATTGGTATTCAAAGGCTCCTCAAGTGAACCAAAGGCCATTTTACGCAAGAAATTCATGCCTTTAACTTTTATAGGTGAGTGATGCCTCAGCTTCCCATCAAAGGAAGGAAGTTTGAACAATGGGCATTATTTTCTCATGAATCTGATTCCATGAGTTTAGCTGAGAGGCAACAGAATTCCTGTATGCAAGTTCCCTTTGCAGTTAGTTATTTATCATTCTCAAAGAGGTCTCTTTTCCATTTTCACTAATAGGGTGGCTGATTGGATTTGTTCATTAAATGGGCAAAGTCAAAGTCCATCTTTTGTTTTTTGTTTTTGTTTTTTTTTAATTTTTTAAAAATTTATTTATGATAGTCACAGAGAGAGAGAGAGAGAGAGAGAGAGAGAGAATGGCAGAGACACAAGCAGGCTCCATGCACCGGGAGCCCGACGTGGGATTCGATCCCGGATCTCCAGGATCGCGCCCTGGGCCAAAGGCAGGTGCCAAACCGCTGCGCCGCCCAGGGATCCCAAAGTCCATCTTTTGAAAGCACTGTTAGAGTTAATTGGGGGAGCACATTAAAGCTTGAATCTGGGAACTCAGCTTTAAAAATGAACATTGTCCATCAGATGTTGTTCTATGTAGAGCAAACAGATGAATGCAGATAGTAAAGGAAAATTACATATTTTCCTCTTTCTATTTCTGATAAACCTGTGACACTTACCTTATTTTTTAAATTTAATTTATTATTGTTATTGTTTTTTAATGAGACTCATCACCTACGATTGACTCAGGAACCCATAGTTAAAGGCATGCTAAGGAATTTTTATAATTATAGTGCTCACTGTTTCTTTCAATAATAGGATAACACTGCTATATGCTTAATGACAAAGTAATAAGGGATTTTTTGCTAGCTTTATAAAACCTTCGATGATGCTTTACAAGTCTCAGCTTAAGTATCACCAATGAGGAAACATTGTGGATGTGCTAGCTGCTATGTTATAGGGCATGAAATTTTTTACTTTGAACCAACAATTGTATGTGCCTCTTCTCTCAATTCTTAAGTTTTTAACATGTGGAAATGGAGATTATGCCTTTAACATTTTGCCTAATGTCCACTTTTTTTTTTTTTTTACCACTCTTTAATATTTTGCTTTCCCTTTCAGAGACCCTGGGGGTGGATACCCCTTCTGAGTCTTATTTGGTGGTTCTTCCTCATCTTTCTAACATCTGAATTTTGAAGTGCCTGAAAACTACTAAATCTTTTACTCTCTTTTCTCCTTTAGCTACTCTCAATATCCAAGGTATCTTATAATTTTTAATATTTCTTAAATGTTGATAATCTATAAATATGTAATCTTAGCCCTAATTCCTAGATCTCTATTGAGCACTAGACTTTATATCTAAGAGTTCCTTTGACATTCCTACTTGGATATTTAATAGTCATTTGAAACTTAGCATGTCTAGAATTAAACTCTTAATTTTTTTTTTAAATTAATTTTTATTGGTGTTCAATTTACCAACATACAGAAAAACACCCAGTGCTCATCCCGTCAAGTGTAAACTCTTAATTCTTTACTTCTCTAAACAACATATTGCTCCCGTCTTTACCTAGTTAATGGCATACTCTTCGTATAGTTCCTCAGGATGAAAATCTGGTAGTTATCCTTGACTCCTCTCTTTTCCTCACACATTTTACAGAATCGTGAGCCTTATTGGCTCTAACTTGAAAATATATCTGGCATGTGACTTCTTTTCCCAACTCTAGTCTGTCTCAGCATTACTTCTAATTTAGACTACTTTAAAAGCCTTCCTGTACTTCCATATTTGCCTCCACCCTCTACGATTTATTTTTTACAGAACAACCAAAGTAATTCCTTAAAAGCATAGTTCTATTTCACTCATTTTTTCAAACTTTTTATAATAGGATGTTAAAAGAAGTGTTTTGACTGGGTCAATAGCCATCAGATAGCAAAGGGAGTTGGATGGCAGAGAACCTTTAGATATTTCAAAATAGCCAAAAGCAGTTACATGATTCTAATATACATTACCTACATCAAATGTAAAAATTTGAGACAAGAAACAGACTGTTGAAGAGGATTTTTGAAGAGGCATCAAGAGAACTAGGCTATGAGTGCCCTACCTCCAATTATCTAATGAGGGTACTTCAATGAGACTATTCAGAGACCTTAATTTGTGATGCCTACAGACTGAAACTATAGAGTTGGTTTTTTGTTGGTTTGTTTTGTTTTACTTTGTTTTGCTTTAAACTCCCAGCTGAGAAATTTAAAGGGCTGGAGTCGGTAGCCGAGCTGCTGATTCTGGAGTTAAGCTCACTGCCTTGAGTTTGGTCTATACATGCAGAATTCAATGCAGCAAAGGATTTGTGTGTGTTTCACATACACCAGAAGTAGGCCATATAGAAGAGAGGGCTGTCCTTAAGCTATTTTAAATTCTTCCTAATAACATTACAATGGGCAATGATGAGATTGAGGGGGAAATAACTAGCCAGAGGAAAATATGCCTCTCACAATACAGAAATTGGAGTCAAATAAACCTAGAGTGTTCTCTGAACCCATAGAAGTGTCAGTGAGATAGAGAATGAGCCTTAAAACTGTTAAGCTCAGAGAACAGAAAGTCATTTTACATTAGTGCTGGTTCAGTAAGAAGTTTTCTTGCTTTTTTCTTTCCAGTCCCATCTCTTCGAACATGATAGGATCAGAAGAATAGGTTGTAAAAAATGGAAGAGAGGAGAGATTTTAAACTTAAGAGGAGAGAAACTGTGATAATCTTCTTGAACCATAGATTTCTCATTTACTAAAGGCCCCAACTAAGGATGAAGATTTTTAACTTTATTATTATTATCATCATCATTATCCCAGAATTATTGATTTATAATTTATATATATAGATATATGATTGTATTGGTGATTCTAGGTCTTTTGTCTCACCATATAAACTTCAGAATCAGTTTGTCAATATCTATGAAATAGTTCACTGCAATTATGATTGCGATTGTATTGAATCTATAAATCAAGTTGAGATGACCTGACATCTTGACAATATTGAGTCTTCCTGTCATAGCTGTCTAATCATTTAGTTCTTTGATTTTGTTCTTTTGTAGTTTTCCTCATATATATAATATATGTATATATATTTGTTAGATTTATACCTATATATTTCATTTTTGGGGGTGCTACTATAAATGGTTATTGTGCTCTGAATTATAAATTCCACTTGTTTATTGTTGATATACAGAGAATTAATTAACATTGTGTGATAACCTCATATCCTGCAAACTTACTATAATAGCTTATTAGTTCCAGGAGTGTTTTATTTATTTCTTTATTTCTTTTTTTTAAATAAATTTATTTTTTATTGGTGTTCAATTTACCAACATACAGAATAACACCCAGTGCTCATCCCGTCAAGTGCCCCCCTCAGTGCCCGTCACCCATTCACCCCCACCTCCCACCCTACTCCCCTTCCACCACCCCTAGTTCTATTCCCAGAGTTAGGAGTCTTTATGTTCTGTCTCCCTTTCTGATATTTCCCACACATTTCTTCTCCCTTCCCTTATACTCCCTTTCACTATTATTTATATTCCTCAAATGAATGAGAACATATAATGTTTGTCCTTATTTATTTATTTATTTATTTATTTATTTATTTATTTATTCATGAGAGATACAGAGAGAGAGGCAGGGACACAGGCAGAGGGAGAAGCAGGCTCCATGCAGGGAGCCCAATGTGGGACTCGATCCCAGGACTCCTGGATCATGCCCTGGGCCGAAGGCAGGCGCTAAACTGCTGAGCCACCCAGGGGTCCCCCAGGAGTTTTTTCATTGGTTATTTCAGATTTTCTACATAGACAATAATGTCATGTATGAATCAAGACAATTTTTCCTTTCTTAATATGTATACTTTTCTTTTCTTTTCTTGACTTCCAGTACAATGTTGAAAAGGAGTGGTGAGAAGAAACATCCTTGCCTTGTTCTCTCAATCTTCGGAGAAATCTTCTAGTGTCTCAATATTAAATATGATGTTAACTGTTGATTTTTTGGTAGATATTCTTTATCAAGTTGAAGAAGTTATTCTATTTCTTATTTCACTGAGAGTTTGTACAATGAATAGGTTTTGGATTTTGTCAAATGCTGTTTCTGTATCTATTGATAAGAGCATATGATTTTTCTTTTCCAGCTTCTTAATATGATGAATTACATTAATTGATTTTTTTAAGGCTTTATTTATTTATTCATGAGAGACAGAGAGAGAGGTAGAGACACGGGCAGAGGGAGAAACAGGCTCCATGCAGGGAGCCTGATATGGGACTTGATGTGGGGCTCGATGTGAGGCTCAATCCCGGGGACTCCAGGATCACGCCCTGGGCCAAAGGCAGACGCTAAACTGCTGAGCCACCCAGAGATCCCCCATTAATTGATTATTGAATGTTGAGCCAGTCTTACAAACCTAGGATATCCCACTTGTCATGGTATATAATTCTTTTAGTATATTGTTGTATTTCATTTGTTAATATTTTGTTGAAGATTTTTGCATCTGTGTTCATAAGTGATATTGGTCTCTATTTTTCTTGTAATATTTTGTCTGATTTTGAATGAGGGTAATGCTAGCCTCATAGAATGAGTTTGGAAGTATTTCCTTAGTGTCTATCCTCTGGAAGAGATTGTAGAGAATTGGTAAAATTTCTTCCTAATAGTTTAGTAGGGAAACCTGAGTGTCTCAGTGATTGAGCGTCTGCCTTCGGCTCAGGGTGTGATCCTGGTTCCGGGATTGAGTTCTGCTTCTCCCTCTGCCTATGTTTCTGCCTCTCTCTCTGTGTCTCTCATGAATAAATAAATAAAATATTTAAAAAAACAATAAGAGGATCATGACCTGAGCCAAGGGCAAACACTCAACCACTGAGCCACCCAGGTGTCCCTCTTCCTCATATATATATATTTCAATTTCCTTCCTTCCTTCTTCCCTCCTTTCCTTCATACTTCTTTAATTCTGCAATGTTTTAAAGTAAATCCCTTCCATCATATCATTTCATCTCTTTCTAGAAAAATTACCTAAAATAATGACAATACACCATCACTTCTAACAAAATTAGTGTATAATGTTTTATTTGGTCCATATCCCATTTCCCTTGGCTATTTCACAAATATAATTTATTATAAATGCTAATTTGAATCAGAATTTGAACATGGTCATTGTAATTTACTAAATTTCTTAAGTTTCATTTAAAGGGAAACCCCCACATTTCTTTTCCCTTCCTTTATATTCCCTTTCACTATTATTCATATTCCCCAAATGAATGAGAACATACACTGTTTGTCCTTCTCCGATTGACTTATTTCACTCAGCATAATACCCTCCAGTTCCATCCACGTTGAAGCAAATGGATTCCTCCCTTATTTTTTAGTGATATTGATTTATGAAATAAAATGTTTCATTATCCTGAAGAGTATCCCACATTCCAGATTTGGCCAATTACTTCTTTATAGTCTCATAAAGATTTTTTTCTATTTCTTATAATTTCTGCAACTGATAAATATAGAAGGTGACTAAATTCAGGATTCAGGATTTTTTAAAAATAAAGAATGCTTTATAATAGCATTATATATTTCATATTACATATGAGGTGGTCAACAGCATATGATGTCTCACTTTTAGTGATGCTAAAATTAATCAGTAGATTCAGGTGGTGAATTCCAAATCTTATTTATTCTCCATCTTCCACTGGGAACATTTTCAAGGTGGATCCTATGTCCATTTAACATGACACCATTTGCCTTTTTAACTTCCTTGCTTTCTGGCACTATTATATGATACAGGCTTATCTTGTATAATTCTTGCCCTAGTCCTCAAATGAACTATTTCTTCAGGAAGCCATAGTTTCCTTTAATGAATAGGGACTGTCTAGGTCAGATTCCCTAGTAAGTAGATTTTGGTGCAATCTCAGGGAACATGAGTAAAGTCAACAGAGTCAGGCAGGAGGGATGCTTGCGTGGCTCAGCGGTTGAACATTTGCCTTTGGCTGGGGTGTGAACCCTGGGTCCTGGGATTGAGTCTTGCATCAGGCTCCCTGCAAGGGGCCTGCTTCTCCCTCTGCATCTCTCTGCCTCTCTCTGTGTCTTTCATGAATAAATAAATAAAATCTCAAAAAAAAAAAAAAAAAAAGGAAAGAAGGCAAAGCAAGGTTAAGATGATGTATACTCAGTTTATTGCTTTGTGCTAAGCTTTGATGGGGCCACATCCTTACCAAATATATCTTCATGGCCACGTGAGATGTCTTCAAATAGGCTGTATGAAGAAATTATTTTGGGGGATACCCATAGGAGAGCAAAGAGAGGAGTCCATCGATCTGTTTGGCTTTATCTGTTTCTAATTTCCCACTGATTAGAGTTGACCCTCTGAGGATTAACTTTTTGCACTTTTATTCTACATCATCCAGTATTTTTAAGATTTAGTTAGGAAGCCAGATCCTATGTCCTGAACTGTGACATTTGATCTACATACAAATTTGTGAGAAGCACCAGGGCCCTAGAGGTATGCCTGGTTCGCCTGGCTTTGCAAGTTGTAGCTAAAGGGTAGTACCCAGTGCTCCAGGTCAAGGTATTGGTTGATCCCTTGCATTGAAACTGAAGGGACCTGAAGGAAATTCCAGATATTGAATATTTTAAGGCAAATACCAGATATCATATCAATTTTATCTGTACATACTGTGTATGTATCTTTCATAAAGCCTTTTTAAAAAAGTAACTGTCAGTAACATTATTATTTCCTCTTCTTATTCTAGTACCCAGACCAAATTCAAACTTTCCACATGGTCTTAAAGCTGTTTTTTTTTTTTTTTATGATTGTTTTATTTTTGAATCAGGATCCCAATAAGGTCTAAACAATTTCATTCTGCAGATATTGCTTCTCAGGCTATTTTAAATGTGTTAACAGTTCCTTTTATTACTTTAAAACTTCATGCTATTTATTTTGGAATACCTAAATCTTTTGTCCTGGAGAATATACCACACTCAGGATTTAGATGATTTCTTCCTGTGGTATTATTTGGGTTCATTAATTTTCCAGTATTTCCTGCTAACCAGCAGTTAGGCCTACAGGTGTTTGTTTGTTTGGTTTTGGTTTTTAAAAATTTTTTACTTAGGGATGCCTGGGTGGCTCAGTGGTTTGACACCTGCCTTTGGCCCAGGGTGTGATCCTGGAGTCCTGGGATGGAGTCCTGCATTGGGCTCCCTGCATGGAGCCTGCATCTTTCTCTTTCTGCCTGTGTCTCTGCCTTTCTCTCTCTGTGTGTGTCTCTCATGAATAAATAAATAAAATCTTATTTTTTTTTAACTTAAATTCCAGTTAGTTAACACACAGTGTAATATTAGTTTTAGAGCTAAGGTTTTCATAAACTCAAGTTCATGATGAAATTTTTTGGCAAGAATATTAAAGAGGTAGTGCTGCTTACCTTCTATTCTATCTTATTAATGTCTCTGTGTCTTCTTTTTAGTGATGTTAAAATCAGTAGGTTCAGCCTGAAATTTTTATTGCAGGGTTCTTCACCAGCATTTTAACTAATGATTTTAACATTTATCAAGAATCATTGTCTGAGTAATTTTTTTAGTTCTATCATTCCTTTTGCATTTATTAGCTGTGATTTTTTTAAACTATTTTTTAAAATGTTATTTATTTATTCATGAAAGACACAGAGAGACAGAGAGGTAGAGACATAGGCAGAGGGAGAAGCAGGCTCCATGCCGGGAGCCTGATGAGGGACTCGATCCTGGGACTCCAAGATCATGCCCTGAGCCAAAAGCAGGCGCTTAACGGCTGAGCCACCCAGAAGTCCCAGCTGTGATTCTTCTATAAAGTAGAGCTACTCTTTATTAACTACTTGATTATCCTGAGACACAGTTCTTACTGGAAAGGCAGAATATTCAATTCTTGCCCTTTTTATATTTTTATAACAATTCTCAGAATAATAATCTTGCATCTAACAGAGATGACCAATGATTTGTGTATATATTAGGATGAAATCATAGATATGTAATATATGTATTTCTACCATTGCTGTCATTGTTTGAGCTCAAGTTATCCCATCTTTGCTGGTGGGAGGTATTTAAGTCTCCACATAAATGATAGTCTTTATAAGTAAGTAAAAAGTCCCAGGTTCATCTCATACATTTCCTATCTGAGACCTTAAATCAGCCATTGTTCCAAGAAATTTCCTTTGGTGTAAAATGAAAATTGGACATCACATTTTGTGTATTATTTATTTATTTGTATTATTTTTCCATTTAGGATGTTCACTGCTCTTCTAGACTTTTGTAGAACAAAGCTAAAAATATATTATTTTTAAGAATAAGGTTAAATGAACTATGAATCCATACTGATAGTTCTAAATCAAAGTTTGCAGGTTTTATTTAACTTAAATTTTATAGATGTGTATCTCTTTTGTCTTGAAAATCCATCCTTCTAATACTTTAACATTTATATTCATATATTGGCTAATTAAAAAATAATTATAATAGTTATGCTATTCACAAGATAATGAATGTAGGTCAAGATTTCTTTTTGGTGTTGTGTGTGTGTGTGTGTGTGGCCTTTGGTATGTATGTATTATTAGGAATATACTCTCAAAATACTGACTTGAAATACTTATCTACGTGGTTATAATTCTCCACAAAGAGAAATTTTAACTTATCAACAATTTGATTGACATACAGTTAGTTTCATTATTTTCTGTTTATATTATTTTGTGGAGATTGCTTTGGTTTTCTTTTAATTTAATTTTTAAATTAATGTAAAACATTTATATAGTTCTAAAGTCAAAACTATGAAATAAGTACAGAGAAGAAGACCTTACTTGTATATTTGTTCCTACATCCCATTTTCTCCCTCCTTAATAGGCAACAATTTTTATTAGTCTGAAGTTTATTCTTCCCTTTTCTTTTAGAGAGTACTAGCATATAAATATATTTTTCCACTTCTTACATCAAAGAAAGCATATATTCATTGTTTTGAACCTTGTTTATTCCCTTAATATTACATATTTTTGCTAGTCTATATTAGGGATAGATACCTAGACATATGATTGCTAGGTCAAAGAGTAAATCCATGCAAAATTTTACTAGTTATTTCCCAGTTCCCTTTAGTATTGTTGTATCATTTTTTTTATTTGAGGAGGTTTTGAAAATAAAGTTCCTTTGTCTTTGGCCTACCGAATCAGAACTCTGATATTTGGGTTTCTAGGTGATTTAGATGATCACCGAGGTATAGGAAGCCTGTTCTATAGGAAAATTTTAGGGCCAACATTAAATTAAATCCAATTAATTGTTCAGTTGATATGTGCTAGGTCTGTTTATGTAATGATGAAAGAAATCTTAAGATGAATATAGTATAGTCCCTTAGAGGATCAATAGCCTAGAGAGTGGAGGGGAAGCATTCATAAACAAATCATTGTAAATCATATGATTGCTGGTATAACAGAAATTACACATGGTGCTAAGGAAGCACAAAAGAATAAATAACTCTATAAGAATTATACCTAGGGTAGATTAGGATAGACAATTTCTAATTAAAGCATAATTATGCATTTAACAAACTCTTTACAAAACTCACTTGATGAAGTGTCCTTTCCTGAGAAGAAATAAAGCATGAATCTAACCCTAAATTTATTCCATTTGTTTTTTCTTCTTCGGTTTACTTTTTGACATGGCCTCTACTTTTTGAATTGAAACTAACATGGACATCTATGGAAATTTTTGAACCTAAAATCATAATGGCATGCAAAGTACTGACATTGTGGTATTTTCAGCATGAAAACACTACCATAATCATGATCATACTGTGGTATGCATGAAATAAATAAAGTCACTCATGTAGCTGACAGGAGAGAAAATAAAAGTCAATAAAAAGAGAATTATTTATTAAAAAGATCTAATGTTACAAGAACAGTACACAGAGAACTATTATCTGACTGTGCCTTCCACATGATATATACCATTATATAGAGTATATATACAGATTGTATACAATATATTTAATGATTTGACATGGAGTCCATAGTTCCTTTGTTTGGATATGCAAAACATTCACTTTTCATGAAATTTTTAATTTAATATGAGGAGTGGTTTTTCCTTCATAGCTCAATTGACATTATACAAAAATACAGTCTCTTTAATGATTTAAGACTGTGCAGTTACCATACCATCCAAGAAAAAGCTCACTCAGTACTGCAGCTGAAAAATAAGGTACCTTGATAAGGAATACTGTTCTGCTTTCTACAAAGTAACAAGTATGTAATACATAAGTACATAAACATTTAAACCTTTTTTTATAGGTTTAGGATGCAAAATACATATTCTGTGCAGGTTGAATAAAAACATCCCTAATCTCTGATTCCTGCAAGAATACATCAGACATTCTACATGTAAATATTCTATCAGATGTGTACCATCCATCAGTTAGTTGGGAATCTTGGTTAATTTGCATTTGCCATATGTTGACATATTTTATTGGGCTTTCTTTTATGAGAGGTTCAGTAATAACTTAATTTTTAAAGTCTTTCACTAAATCTAGTATAAAGCATCATGGAAAATAAAGAAAATGAATTGATTAAGCAAATATGAAGTAAAATTCTTGCCCATTCTTTAATATTCTTGATGTATCTTTTTTTTCCAGATGCACAATTTGCTTCAGCAAGCTACACTGTACTCATGAGAGTTTATATTTTGCCTGCTAAGTAGTTTGTATTCCTTCCTCTATCTGCAAAGTCCAGCCTCTCCCACTCCAAAGGAGAGGCAAAGAAAGTCTTCTCCCACTCAAAGAAGGCCACTTGGTTGTTATTATTCACAGGCTTCACTATTCAACAACTGTAGTAATTTACTATAATAATCTGTTAACTAAAAATAGCTTTTAAATCACTTCTTGTTTTAGAGGTGTCTTGGAATTAATTCCTCCCAAACAGAATGAGTAACCAACTTAGATGGTTGTGCTATGGCTCTGAAACCAATCTTTTATGATGTTCAGAACAGAAATTCCAATATATCCTGATTCTATAAGGATTAACCTCTAAAGCCAGGAGTGCAAGCTAAATATCATTTCATTTTGCTTACTGTTAAGGATGTTACAAACAGAATTAACGGGCTTAGGTTTTATAAAAGAAAAGAAACTGTTTTTGCTTTCATATTAACATCATCTGTAAAACTAGTTCCTCCAAGCTCCTTTTTGGCATTCGACTTTACAGTAACTATCCCTTCAGGCATTTTTTGGGGTGGATGTGAACTGTGGCAGTTGGAACTTCTATATATCATCAGATAGAAAGCTTTCACTTGAATTTCCAACTATCTAGAGTCACTGTAGTCCATGGTGACCCCTCAAAGTAGCAAATGGGGAACATTTCCCAAGCAGTCTATGGCTAGTTAGACTAGCTGAGGCCCAGTACTGATGTCATGTTTCCACAGCTTAATAAAAAAATTAATTTATTCAAAAGGCCCTTTTTTTTAATCGTTGGTAACATTTTATAGGTGGTATGTGATGCATGGAAGTGTTTAAAACATCAAAATTTATTTGTTTTGCTTAAAACATTTTTTAATTCACAAACTATATGTATGCATCATTATTTGAACAACAAATTTTCATTGTCCTTAAAATAGTTGGCAGTTAGAAGAAAACCTTGGACTTTATTAATCTATTAAGCAACATCTATTTTGTCGGTAGGTGGGGAAATGGGAAAGCTCTTTCCTGTATTTATTTTGTTCTCAAATTAGCACCCTTGGAAGCGTACCAGTGACTGCAGTTTTTAGTGACCATATATTTTTTTACTTTAATCTTTTGTTATTAAAAATAAACATTTATTATATTTGCAGCTAGATAACAGTAATTAATGAAAAACAATAGCACTTAAATTCACTTGGACTCACTTTTTATTTTCTTTGCACTAATGTAAATGGCTTATTCCCTACCCTAACAGAACTTGCATATAGAATAAGCATATTGACAAATTTTGTTATTTCACTATGCAGTAACACAATATTTTTCAAAAAACTTTTGTGTATTTATGCTATAATGGATCACACAACTGAAGTATTTTCTCATATCTCTTACTAGTTTGTCAATTGGGATAGTAATCCAAAGGGAAAATGAAAAACAGTAGACTCAGAGTCTTTAGCAAACTTTTCATTCTCAGTTTTGTATTTCCATGTGAAACAGATCTGCTAGAGACCACTTACTTAACAAATGGGTGGCACACACTTATGGTCATCAGTTATAAAATCAAATTCCAACATATTAAAAAAGTAAAGAATACATTTGACAGAAATTACCTTTGCTTGCAAAAAATTCATTACATACAATCTGCATATTTTATTGGAACAAAAACTGCGCTCTCCATTTACAAAACCAAAGAGAAACCTGATGGATAAGTAATATTCCCCCCAACCTCCTGTAAGTGCACTGGGTGTAGTCCCAACTTTTTAAAGCTCATCCCAGGGTCCTGGGTCTCCACTTACACTACACTCTATTCACTGCTATTTTCAAGATAAAGCAAAGCAAAGTAAGTCTGCAGTTTTCACCAAGAGGCTGAGGGAATCATCAATGCCAAGAGCAATGTTATTGATAATGAAGATGGAGAGACTGTGTGGAGGGTCGACTGGGCACTAGTGATTTTTCCACCTGTGAAAATAGAGAAGCATTAAATGAAACAATTTTGATTTTGCTTGATCTAGGAAAGAGTTGTTTTTAGATATGTAAGACAAAGGAGTGTAACATGCATTGGTTTCTGATGAGTGTACTCATATAACAAGACATTGCATGAGGCTTCCAAAAACGATATGAAAAGCAAAATTATATATGGAATACTGTGTTAAAAGGCTATATCACCTCTAAAAAACACATCTACTCAGGAGATTTAGTGTAATTTTCACCAATCATGCAGTGACTTCTCAAATTCCAGGTATGAATGATAAAATGATTTCTATAGTGTCTACAGGAGAGGGAGCAAGAATAATTAGCAAAAGTTTGTGGCAATAAGAATTCATAATTCAATTACTTCAGTCAATTTTTGAACTTAATAATAATAAAATTATTTAAGTTACTTATGGGTTCACCACTGATTTGATTGTTTCAGTTGAGTAGGCTTAAATTCTAGATTCTCATACCAAACTTGGCAAAGGAAGGAGGGCCATCTTTCATTACTCTTACCTATGCCCAGGAGAAATTCTTCCTTCTTGGGAACAAAACATTGTATGCAGTTAATGTACTAGAGTAGCTGTTTGATTAAACACGCTGATCTGAACAGATTAGTTTAAGGTAGTTTTGATAGCTCCACATAATTAAGCTCCACACCCTTAGACCTAACTTCCTCAAGCCAGCAGTCTGAAGTATCATCAACATGATCAACATGATCAGTATTTAATGGGTGCTTACTATATGCAATGCACTGTACTGAGCCCTTATACATATCATCTGATTCAATCCTCACAACATTTCTATGCAGTAAATATTGTTGTTATCCCTCTATTGCCAATGAAGGAGCTGAAGCTTAGATAACAGAACTTGCTTAAAGTCATTCATCTGGGATTAGTGGAAACAGATGCTCTTATGATTGGCCTTGATTAAAACTTTAATGATAGATTAATCATAAAATAAATGTACCAACTAATTTTTAAAATCATCCTTCTGTCAAGAAATCTTCTCTGGCCAGAGTTGACCATTAATGGACCTGATTTTGATTTTTATGGAAATAGTGTCCAAATTTTTAATCCAGATGTTTATTTAAGAGCTGAGGGAACATTTGCTTGGTGAAACACACACACACACACACACACGCAGCAGCAGCAAATCTTTCCTTCGAAGATTTTTATAGCTAAAGCACGAATAGAACTATTAATCAACACACTGTAGAATGTAACATGTATTTCACCTTGTACAAAGGGGATTATTGTGAAGTGCATGGCCATATGTGAACTATAAGAAAGGCATGATGACAAAGCTTCCCTGGAGTGGTATGTGCATGTAAGCATGCATAAATAAGCATAAATAAAAACTGTGAAAACAACTTTTCTGTTTATTTGAGAGTGGCAGAGTCCTTGTTAAACTGACTAACGTGACACTTTTACATAAACATCTCACTTTCAGAATGCTAGGTAGGGGCTATATCTCAAATTTCACAAAGAATCCACAAAGCAAAAAGATTATTTTGTATAAAAAATCAAAACAAAACACAAACAGCAACAACACTGGAGTAAGCTCTAGTCCCAGTTGCAAAACCAACTAGCTATTAAGTGAGTCCTTGAACTTCTTAGGAGTTTTGGTTTTGGGAAAATGATAAGAATTAAACCAATTGTTGGATCTGAGATAGACAATATTATGAATTTTCACTTTATTAAAACTCAGAAAATGGGTTGCCCTAGCCATATTTTTTAAACTAAAACATAAAAGTTGAAATTTGTTTTTCATGGAATAGAAATTACAATACAATGGAAGAATCAATGTTTTTATAAGTACTTTCAAACTTGGGGCTGATATTGTCCAAGTGATATTTTACAATCTGGTTGTCTTAGAGTTGAAAAGAACCTTGGGGAGTCAGAGAATAATAGAATACTCAGGAGTTTGCTAGAAGGATAAAATAAGATAATACATTATATAAAAAACACCGAAGGACCCCTGGGTTGCCCAGTGGTTGAGTGTCTGCCTTTGGTTCAGGGCATGATCCCTGAATGTCTGGATCAAGTCCTACATTGGACCCTCTGCAAGGAGCCTGCTTCTTCCTCTGCCTCTGTCTCTGCCTTCTCTCTGTGTCTCTCATGAATAAATAAATAAAATCTTTAAAAAAAAAGGAAAACACCTAGTGTAAGGCTAAGAACATGATCAGGGTTCAGTAAATGCTCATTGTTATCATTGTTTTTAGAAATTTGAGACTTCTGATGCAAGCAGAGAGTTGTCATCTTTTTCACTTATCAAAAATAATCTTTAGTCTGTCAAGGTGCTGTTGAAAATTTAACACCCACATTTAAACAGTTCATTTGTACTAATCAAAGTATAGACATTATTATGTCTTTTGCTCTTGAAGCTATACCTTTATAAATGAATCATAAAGTGTATTAAGTTTGAGTGTGGCCACAATGTATTTAAATTATTAGGTCTTTTCATCTGAATTTCTGAAAAATGTCAGATTTCCTATGTCTTGTGTTTTTTTAATTATAGCTTTTCACTTTGAAATAATTTTAGAAGCACCCAAAAGTTGTAAAAATAGAACAAAGAATTCATCCAGATTCCTTAAATGTTTGTTTCATCATTGCTGCATTGCTATTCTCTATAAATACATACATTTTTTCTGAGCCATTTGAAAGTAAGTTGCAGACATGATGTACATTTACCCTTAAATACTTTAAACTTATTTTAAAAAATATTTTATTTATTTATTCATGAGAATACATAGAGAGGAGAGAGAGAGAGAGGCAGAGACACAGGCAGAGGGAGGAGCAGGCTCCATGCTGGGAGCCCGATGTCCCTGGTCTCCAGGATCACGCCCTGGGCTGAAGGCGGCGCTAAACCTCTGAGCCACCCGGGCTGCCCTATCCTTAAATACTTTAATGTATAGTTCCTAAAAATAAGTTTCATATATAGTTACAGTACAATTTTTTTTAAAAGAGAGACTTATATGTTATCTAACGTATAGACATTATTCAAATTTTATCAACTGTTCTAACAATATCCTGTATTTTTATGTAAGAATTTACTTATCTCATCGATATTTTTAGGTAAGAATTTATTTATCACATATTATGTCAATAGCTTTTCCTCAACGTTTCAGTCTAATTATTTTCTTCTTTGTATTTCCCTTCTATCTCACTTTGTGGCATCAAAAAAAATCATATGCAATGCTTTTGGTTTTAATCCAAATTGATGAATGAATATGTTGAATACAGCAAAGCCACATGCAGAGTCCTACAAGATGTCACTGGACACTTTCCTTTAGGCTGACAATTCTGCTTGACAATGATTACTCAATAAATAATGTTCATAATTACCCAGAATTAAATGCACATTAAATATTTTTTATTCAAGGGTTTTAGGGAAAATTGCCTAATATCTTCTTAATGAGAGATTTGCATACTTTATTAAATCTTTGGTTTCCTTTTCTTGTTACCTCAGTGGAATGGTTGCTCTTTTCTTTTTTAAAATATTTTATTTAGGGATCCCTGGGTGGCGCAGCGGTTTGGCGCCTGCCTTTGGCCCAAGGAGCGATCCTGGAGACCCAGGATCGAATCCCACATCAGGCTCCTGGTGCATGGAGCCTGATTCTCCCTCTGCCTGTGTCTCTGCCTCTCTCTCTCTCTCTCTGTGACTATCATAAGTAAATAAAAATTAAAAAAAAGATTTAAAATATTTTATTTATTAATGAGAGACACACAAAGAGAAGCAGAGACATAAGCAGAGGGAGAAGCAGGCTCCATGGAGGGAGCCCAATGTGGGACTTGATTCAGGGACTCCAGGATCATGCCCTGGGCCAAAGGCAGGCGCTAAACCGCTGAACCACCTAGGCGTCCCTGGTTGCTCATTTCTAAATTTGTAAAATTTCTCTTCCTTTAATCCCATTCTGGTTAATAATTATGGTAGTGGTGAAGATATGTGGCCCTGGAGACAAGCATACTTGGGTCTAAATCTTGGTTCTTCAACTTAGTATGATCTTAGGCAAGTTACTTAAATTTTCCCTAAAATATGAACAATATCTCTTTCATACGATTATTACTAAGACTAAATAAAATGATGTAAAAGACTTATGACCAATAAGACTTATGATCATGCCTAAACATAGTAAGGACTTCCAAAGTTTTCAACCATGCAATCCATCATATTAATTTTGGTGAGGTTTACACCATTTAACATTGTTAGTGGTCATCAGATTAAGCCTATTATGCCAAAACTTACCTGAATAGGATGGTACTCTGATTTGGGAACTAGCTGTCCCATCCCCTCCTTCACTGTATGCTCGAACTTCAATAACATAGACTCCAGCATCGGGGAGTGGTACTATTGCTTGAGGTTTCTGTGTTTCAATAACTTGACTGTTGCTGTGCCCCTCTTGTCTATAAAAAACCTGGAAATAATAACAGAGGTTTAAACATTTGATATTCAGCTGAGGATTCCAAATGTTTATTGACTGACTACTATATGTCACATTTTGAGCTAAGGGAGCTTACAGCTTTGACAGATATGTAATCAAATGTATGTGCTATATGCAGCAATGGAGTGTGCATAAGGTACTTGGAAATACTGAAGAGAGTTTAATTCTCTGTGCATTAGAAATGGCTTTTCAAAGGAAGTGATGTTTGAGCTAAGTATCTGAAGATGAGTAGAGTTCACCAGTTAGAGAAAGGGATGTGAATTCTAGGAAAAGATAAGAGAAAATGAAAAAAATACACCTAGGCAATAAGGAACTATAGCATGAGGGTATGGCATAAACAGAAGACATACGAGGATAGTGATACGAGACTGGAGCAGTAGGTAGTGAGGAAGCATATCACTAAAAGTCTTTTAATCTTGCTTAGTGAAATGAAGAGTATTATGAGGGAGTACTCATAGCTCTCATCTTCAAATTCAAAGGACGAAAAGATAATTTGTTAAATATATCAACAATAAATCTTTAACAATGTAGAAAATTGCTAAAAAATTAAAATTTTAGTGTTTTTATTTACTTCTCTGGTTGTTTGCTTTTCTGTGAAGTGGCATTTGGAAACTTTGGGTACTAAAGTTAAGGCCTTTTTGACACTTGTCCATGGTACTAGAATGGAACATGTATCACAGCAAATGATTTCAGAATTATAAATTAGGGCATAAAATTATCCTATTTTATATATCAGAAAGTAAAGATCATAGAAATTATGCAATTTATACAAGACCATGTGGCTAGTTAGGGAAGAAATTGCCTTAGAAGTTTAGTATTTTGATTTAAGTTCAGAGCTGCTTCAGAACTATATTAATTGTTTCTACTTACAGATTTGGATTCAAAATAATCTCCTACAAACAAAATAAACTGCAATCGCCGTATTTCTTTCTGGGCAAATTTGGTCCCACTATAAGACCTGGTACATAGTAAACTTAGAAGAGAAAGCTCTTTCATTGCCATTATTGTTTATTGTCAATGGTCAGTATTTCAATTGCATCATAAATAATGGACTGCCTTAGAAAGCTAGATAAAAATTTGTAATTTTTCTTATAAAAATGTGTTTTGAGCTTGAACTAACTTACACAGAGGGGGGAAAAAACCTTTGGTAGAACAATATTGACATATATTGAAGCTTTCCTGTACTTGATCCTTCCTTTTGCATTCTGGTAATGAATGGTCCCTCCATTTCGCTTCCTTTATCTTTCACAGATTTAAATTTACTTCAGGGTCTCAGGAGAGAAGTAACTTCTCTCTGAAAGTATTTAGCATATGTAATAATTGTATGTACTAAAATACTCATAGGGAAGGAAGCCATAGCCTCAACGTAGTTGCAAATTGATAAGAGTATCATCAAATATTTATCGGGCATATCATGTGGGCCAGGCACAGTGCTATATATTGAAGACTCGTAACAGAAAAGACCACATGGTTTCTGCTCTCATGGCACTTACAGTATAATAGTGAGACAGATACCAATGCATTGAAGTGTGATATATATCGCAATAGAAAATGTATTTGGTGATATAGCAATGCACAAAGTGGTACTTTGTCAAGATTTGGGGAATCAGAAACATTTCTTAGAGCACGCCCATAGCAGGTTCTTTCAGCTTAAAAAAATAACAATTATATCAGAATTTATGCTTCTCATTTTGACTATAGCAGTATAATGAATTAGAATTCTGATCATCCATATGAGGTAATTAGAAAGTAAATTTATGGCAATGGGAAAGTATGTAAATTGGTGAGGATTGGCAGGGGAGTGACTATTTTAGAGGACATAGTTATTATGGTTCAATAAATTACAACTCTTATGACAAAGAAAAATGCAGTTAGTAATGCATATCTAATGTTGCTGTAAAATCCAGAGTTGAAGAAAAATTTGTGGATCAGTTGAGATTTAGAAACAAAAAGTAAAAGCAGTAATAATATCAGTCAATGGTAGCAAAAGGAGTTTGAGATTAAATGTGGCTTTTACCAGTATATCCAGGGAGATGTGATGCTATGAGTCAGTAAGTAGGTATACTCAGTGAAAACATATATTAAATTAATGGTTAGTCTTAGGTGCTTGAGAGAATCTCAGCTTATTTTAAAATCCTGATTTAGCAAAACAAATGAGAATGAGAAATATGAGAAGGTTAAGGAGTTATCAAGACATGTCAAAAATAGTTATTGACAATAAGGAGTCCAAGGAGTACTTTCAGAATTTGGACATTTACAGAATGGCAGTTGTGATGACAGCTATCTTTCAGCATAAAGGAAATTGTATTTTCAAATTTATTCTCAAATTCTACTTAACAAGCTGGGAGGGGTGAATTATCTAAAGAAGTGATTCTGAACAAAAACTAATGTGGTACTGCTATTCTGAAACACATAATCTGGAAATGGTTAGTCTATATGTCTGATGGTGACACAATAATGTTGTGAGTAGGCTTAAAGATAAAGCAGTAAATTTTTACTGGTTTTACCCAAAAGTACCCTTGAGAAAACTGTATCCTATTAAACGGGAGGCCTGTTCAGCAGCTGAGCATCTTGGGAATAGTCAAGGGGACAGGTGCTCTTCATTACAGAGGATGAGGGATCTGAAGTCCCAGGGGCAATGGGAGGGTGCGGAGAAGTCAGCAAGATGATAGTAGCAGGATGAAGCGAAGTCGGAGGGCCACAAGCAGCAGTGAGAGACCACTGATTGGACGACGGCCTAAAGCACTTTTAAGAACGAGACTTCCTATGGGCAAGGGAACTGGCACTGTTCAGATATTGGTTTGTATGGTATGCTTTTCACTCGACCCACTGCTGCCAACATTTCTATCAAGTCTACTTTCTAAATATATATATATTTGATGTTATATAAGCCATTTCTGTTTTATTTTAAAAATATTTTATTATAAAAAACTTCAAGCATAATCACATGTAAGAGGATAGTATAAGCCATTATATAGGAGTCTTTTTAATTTGTGGGTATCACAAGAAAGAGACTGAATCCCATATGTGGAGTGAGTATCAGATGAAGGACCAGCTTCAAGATACAGGAAGTCAGTGAGACTAGAATGGACAAAGACTTAATGTCTCCCTAGAGAAGTTGGATAAATATAGAGGTGGTCTTCAGAATACTGTAGGATGTGGAATCAAATATCAATCCAAGTGTACATGCGTCTCAAGAGTCTGGAAGGCCCTGATATTTAAGTTGAATAAATAAAGACTTCTGTCTATATTGATGGAACACATAATAACCAGTAAACTCTGAGCCTGATATTTCCCTACTCTGCCTGGCTCTGTAAATAGGCAGAAAGTAGACGTGAGGGGGGAGGAAACATAGAGAAAGGGTTATATATCTAGGAAACGATACTGTCTAGATGTAGCCTAGAAAACATTTCTTTGGTATGTAGCCTGAGGTCCTTGTCCCAAATTCCTTCTGACTGCTTTGTTTTGTTTTGTTTTGGGAATAGACAGAAGTTTCTCTTAGTGAGGAATGGGATGTTTGCACAAGTGTCCACTAACTATAGCTCCTGGGCATTTAATAATCATTTTCCCTTTCACTTGGGCTTAAATCTATATGAGAATAAGATGAAGATAAGATGGTTGTTTTACTTTATTATATTGGTAAACTTCTTTCATAGTATAAGGAAAACATTCCTCCATTCTCAAGATTATTAAAGAGAATTATGGCTGAATATGCTTTATTCCACAGCTTTGTTATTGGTATTCCTTTAGGAAAGCCAGCAGTAGATGTGCCAAAATTAGTTAAAGATGCTAGATACAGACCCCACATGAGAGGAATTATAAAAATTACATTTTCTTCATTAAAAGTGTTTATTCGGGAAAAAACCATTAAATTAGAAAAAAATTATTTGAAATTTTTGCTCCATTTTCACAATCACTTATAAATTATATATTAATAATAAAGGTGGCTGTTTTCAACTTGGGAAATGTAAGAAAAAAGGCATAGTAGTGAACTGAAGAAGTTATAAATACACTAAGTAAACTCCCAAATTAGATTTAACTTTTAAAATGGGGAGTTATTCTATTTGAGTGAGAATAGTTTGTAGCCATATCTTCACAAGACAGTCTTTTCCTAATATTATTCTGGTTTTTCAAGCTTCTATTTCTCTTACTTTATAATGAAAGCTGTGATATCTTGAAATTATTGCTATCAAATATGGACTTGCTAAAATCTCAAGATGCTTAAGATCTCTTGGATGATCTCAAAAAGCAGTAAGAAATTTCACAACTAGGTAATAGTTAACATTTATGAATGGATTTCATTTTAATGTGTCTTCTCTGACACAGCCATATATGGCTTGATTCCATCCTTCTTCCACTGTATTCTTGGTCATTTTTGAGGTCCCTGATTTATGATGAAGAGACCTGTTTATCTTCTTAACACGTTGCACATAATTTCTCATCATATCTTTCTCTGTTAACATCTTGTTTTTATATATGTTGATACTTCAATCTCTGAAATAAGTAAAGAAGTAAGATCCATACTTCTTAGAAAAATGGATTCATTGAATGTCAAATTCCACTGTTTAATTATCATTACTTTATTATGCTCTTTTTGAAGTTTATTTTTAAAGAATGAGTTCAATTCTGTATTTAGTATCCTAAGTATAAGAAAAAAAATGAGTGTATTATTTATGGATCAGGTCTGGAGAACAAATCTATTTTTCCTCCATATTTGTCACTTTTCAATCATTTTCACATTCTGGAAAAC